>NC_052539.1:15330795-15438295 GCF_016699485.2 Gallus gallus | reverse complement strand
GATGGTTCATAGCTGTGCAGGTGAAACTAAATGTCTCATTTCCCAACTCATACCTGATTCGGAGAGGATTTTGGTTCTTCTGACTTGCAGAGGAGACCCCAGAACTGCACGGGACAGTTGGCTCTCCCTGTGCACTGACCCCTGCTCTGGTTTAGACACCAGGGACCTTCTGTGATTCATTGCGAAGTGTAAGGAGGAACTGTGGCACTAGGCAAATTACCCACTGTCTGACATTGGGGAGTTTGTAAAATGTTAGAGAATATTTAAAATGATGCAAATGAATATTTTCATACAGTATATTTGGCTGTATTCCTGGCCTGTATTATTTTTCTGGGTTGGATACCTCCATCTCCAGCAGACATTCAGTCCTTGAAATGGGTTGGCTTTTATTTTATTCTATTTATTTTTCCGCCATCTATTATTCTAAAGAGTTGTAATGGATCAGCCCAGATATATTTCATGTTGTGAGGAGAGGGAATGAAATAGCATGAAAATCATCCACAGTTCAACACCGAGCTGATATCTGTGGAGATAAAAACTTAGTCTGCCACATTTTTACCTCGTGTTTTGGATTCCGCGGGGTAACAATCAGCTCCAAAAATCTCACTGTGACAATGCTTTCAAAGTCAAATAAGGAGCAACAATGAGAACACGCCCTCCCTCCCCCCTGCCCCAGTGGCTCCCCTCCAGCTTCATAACCCCAATTTATTTTTGACATTGCACCATAAGACTGAAAAGATTAATCTATAATAGATTATCTCACAAATCTGCAACAGAAGAACAGAGGATGTGATTTGCTCGGGATTTGGCACACTAGCAATGGCACATCATGGCAAAGTGCTTAATAAATACCATACCACGCAAAATTAAAATGGGGGAAAGCTCAGGCTTTTGGAGAGAGACTTCCCTGCAGTGAGGGAACCCCCCTCCAACAGCTGCACCAACCACTGCCCACCGACTGACCACCAATACTTGAGCAAATCTTTTCCATCAGCTTTCCAGAACGGTTTCTCCATGCTTCGGATGTTCAACAAGCCCTGCTTTGAGCTTGCATTTCAGAAGTGCTAAGCACCTATAACATAGAAATAGAGGCATTTACTCCATCTTTTGGTGCCCTGTGGGGTCTCAGGATGTATGTTATAGAAGTGCAAAGTGTAGTTATTTGTGGGAAGTATTGAATGCCTGGGGGAAACACAAACAGCTGGATGGCTACATCGCGTATTCGTGCTACCGAGTGTTCACCTTCATTTCAGAGAGTAGAGGGTGTTTGTGTGGAACTCACTGCATAATTTATGGCACTGTGAAACATTTACTGGGGGCAAACCTGAGCCTAAGGAATCTGGTTGAAAAGGGCAAGCATATTTTTCTGGGACATGGCTATCTCTCGTGCCAAGCTTCGAAGCCAAAAGCCATCAAAACACAACTAGAGCAATGTCTAAGTAAGGGGCAGCAATTTCTGGTGGTACTGACTACTTATTTGCCAGTTAACAAAAGTAATTGCCATTTTGTCTCATCTTAGAACTTGCTTAGGAACACTAGAAACTTGAGATGTTGTATGACCTGTATGACCTGGGCCAAATGCTGAAGAGCAGTCTTCCACCTAAGAGCAGGTTGTAGCCAACAGAGGCAGAGCAAAATGTGGCTGTGCCATTATTACCGCTCAGTGACACCTTCCTTCTGCTGAAACTCCAATTCTGTTTTGCAGAATCACACTATTTGCTAAGTAGCTTGAGATAAATATGGTGCTCTAACCTCTATTTCTTCTATCTTCAGGGAGATTTACTTGCCAGTCCGGGCAGTCCTTTCTGGCATGAGAAGTTGAACAAAGTTCTCCTTGGGGTAATGGAGTTCATTAGTCTGCCATGCCCCTTCCCTTGACCCAGTGGGACTTTTCCTTTGCCTGTGCTTCTGCTAGCCCTTGGCCTCCTGTGTGGGGCCAGCAAAGGTCTCATTCTCCAGACTCGCAGGCAATAACTGAGGACAGTAATTCATTTAGCATGTGCCATCAAACAGCAGCTGTCTTTAAACAACTGACCCGAGGTGCAGGTGTGAGACAGTGGCATTGCTCATGGAAGTGCAGGAGAATGGCAAAAGTCCATGAACCAAAACCGCACAGATGAGTGGCAGGCTGAGGTGTCTGACACAGATCTGGGGATGGGGAACTGCCTCACCAGCCAGTGCTGCCGATGGACAGACAACACCAAGAAGCCTGTGTGCTGTTGTCTCCACAGTTCATCAAAAGGAGATGCTTATGCCTTCATTTTAGCTGGCTTTTTAGCTTGAAGACACAGGCTTTCTTTGGTTTTCTGTCTGTGTGGTGATGACAACTCTCCCCTTTATCCAGCAGCCAAACTGAAGCTTGCTTGGGCAGCACTGACATCATCCAGGCTGTGTAGTGATGCACAGCTCAGCAGGGGAAACCAGCCCAGGGAAACAGTGATGATGCTGCCACAGACCCCAGGTTGCTTGAACTGAAATCTCTCCTCTCTCAGCTCAGTCCCTGATCCTTCTTGGAGAAATCAGAATTTAGACTTTCACAGATACCTGAGGGTCAGGTCCAGGCTCCACTTTTGTGCTGTTTGCACAAAGTGAGTTGCACTTCAGCAGTTTGGAGGGATTTTTGAGCTGGGAGACAGCAAAGGCAGCAGCAACAGCTGGAACTCAGAGAGGGGAAAAGCAGCACTTGGAGTTTCTCTGAGGACTGACGCAAGTGGTTCAGATTGATGAGCGTTGCCACATCATTCTCAACTAGATAATCTTTAAAGGTCCCTTCCAACCTTCTGGCTCAGGAACTGGAGGGCAGCAGGACTTCACTCCTGACTGAGCATGCCCATGATCCCTGCATCCTCCAACCGCTGTAGGATGGAAGAGCCGAGGTGCTTACCAGGTGCTTAACTTCTCTTGTGCCGTGGGGAGTCATGTAAACATCAGAAAAATCCAAAGCCACGGAAGCAGCCATGAAGTGCTGGCACACAGCCTCTGCTCCAGGTGGCCTCAGCATTCGTGCCCTGCTCCGATGCCACCGCTGCACTCAGAGGCGGTGTGGTGTGGCCAACTGCCCTGAATTTCAGTCTTATTTTATTTTTTTTTGTGAAAACCAGCAATCATAGGAATTAAGTGGTTGGATGGATGAACCATAATTTACCACTGTGAGCTCTCCTTGCCTGTGTATTTCTACCAGATACAACGACAGATGCTGAGATGGTTGCACTTTGGACAAAATAAATGTAGTAACAGTAGTAATGGGACATAACTGCAGAAAAAAAAAAAGCCAAAGTTCATAAAGAAATCCTCACTCGTTTCATCACTAATTATTATTCTAATTCTGATCTTTGGTTACTCAAAATGAAATGTTTGGGAAAAAAAAAAAAAAAAAAAAAAAGAAAGAGATTTGCTAGTCTAAAGCAATGTTAAAACACGTGTCCAGAAGTAATGCATTTGTTTGCTCAGGAACAATCCATCTGTTAGTACAAGAAAATCAGGACAGGAAAAATAAACGCTATCCTGTGATATCAGCCATATGAGAGAAGAATCCTTTTGAAACTCCCCCCAAGAAATCCCAACCAGAGTGCGGAAGGAGGCAGACAAGCATTAATGAGCAGGAGTGCAGCCTCCGCTGGATTCCTGCTCCTGTAAAGCAGCAGAATTACAAAATGGATGGGCATGAAAGAAATTGCAGATTTGCTGGAGATATCTGCTGCTTAGTGCCTACAAATTTAGTTTAAGGGGCCTCTCAATGCGTGTATGGAAATGAGTTAAAAGCAAAAGAACTTCTGACTTGCTTGAAATTTTTTAACGCCATCTCAACTTTTCTAGAAATTAAAACCTTTCCAAGCTAATAATTCTGTGCTATTGGATTTCAGCTTTTTTTTTTTTTTTTTTAAATCAAAGATGTATATATTTCAAATTTGTCAAATGACTGGACAAAGCAGTGTTAAAAATTCAACTACACTAATTACTAGCTGAGCAGCATAAAAACCTCTGAATAAATGTCAGTCTAGGAGATAAGCTCTTATCTTAATCTAATGACTCCACAGACTTAATTTGTCAGGCCAGCCTAGTTGATGAAAAACAGGTTTCTATTCTCCAGTGTTAGCAGCCACATCTTTCCAAATCTTTGAAGTTGGATAGTAATACCATCAGTGTCATCCTGCAAAAATCTTGTGGCCAAGCCAATTTCATTCCTATTGTCCTGTTGCACTAATTAAAAGTTGTTTTACCTCCACTGGTCTGCAATAGGTGAAAATGAAGCCAATTTCTTTTTAGATCCGTTATATTATGGGATAATCATTCTTTCTTTCTCCCCCCCCCCCCCCACCTTTTTTTAATTCCCTCACACTCAACAACATGTTAATATTTGCAGTGCTCTTTTGGTATCAGAAAGCCATGCTTTGCAGCAGGGCTGCACAGACAGCACTGTGCTATCCCAGGACAATTACTACAGCGCAGATGAAGTCTGCAAGTGTGTGTCTGTTTATTTGTGTCAAGAAGAACAATTTTGAGCTCAGGAAATGAATTTGATCTTAAAAGATGATTTTAGGTCTTTGGAAGTTCTTTCCTAAAGGAGCATTTGACATATTTAGAGGTAAATGCACCAAATGTTCTTATTGTTTGGACAAAGTGGATTAACGAATAGAAAAAAAAAGAAATTGGCTGCAGACAGTGTTTCCAGCCCCCCTGTCTCAGCTAACCCTTTTGATGGGAATCTGGCAGGCCTCTTTATGCACAGTGCTCCATTCCAAAGGGCACCGTTTAAGCGTGGTATTTTTCATCCCAATCTCAGTGTTTAAAGAAGGATATGCTTGGGTTTGAGAGGTTACCTGGGAGGTGAGGTCTATGCTGATGATACCCGGGAAGGTTACAGTTAGGAAAATTTGAGGAAAATAACGGGGTTAAGGTGTGACCTACTGAAGCAAATCATAGAGGCCGTGGGCCAGCCCTGCCTTTTTGAAACCTTTTTTAAAGGTTTGTGTGTGAGTATGGACACTCAGTTCAGCATCCCGGTGCTCCTGGGTATAGAAGAAGCTGGGCACCAGTGCTGAGGCAGCCAAATCCTGTGAGGCCAGGCAGGCTGTACTGCCTGGCAGGGTTTCTCCTGCAGGAGACTGGCACAGACCCTCTGGCTGGACACACATGGAGGCTGGGAGGAACAGTGGGGAGCTTTGCATCTGCAACAACTTCAAAGTGAACATTACTTCCCCATCTTAGTTGGGTTCTGCATCTGAAGCATACCAATGACATCCTTACACATCCTGGCTAGCACATAATCTCTTATGGGATATTTCTGTCAGCTGGAGTCCGTAACATATTTCTTTTACTTTTTGCCCTCTATCTACGCAAAGGAGCAAAGTTTACATAGTAGACCTGCGTGAAATGCTCATGGTCCTCAACACAGGTCAGAAAGATGGGACTGTCAGATAAATTAGAGGCAAATTTCCACTGATACTAGAGCATTTCTGAGTACAGATCAGTTCCTGAAACTTGTTTAAGAACTGTGGCCTGTTGCTTCCTGGGAGACAACAAAACTTTATGAAAGCTCTGTGCTGCAGCCACTATCTGACCCTCTAAACACTAATAAACATTTAGTGTGTGCTCTGCAACTTTGAGGCCTTGTCAGATCAAAGCTTAAATTATATCCATTGATTTCATAATGGAAGTTATGGTCTACTCTGGAACATGCCAAATTCATTTACATTAGGGCTATGGCCTGAAATGGCACTTTTTTTTTTTTCATAAGAATTAATGGACCCTCATTTCTCCTACTCTGAGTCAGAGTTTAAATCTGCAGGCCATTCCCAACACAGCTGAAACAAAAAATGAAAACACTGGAGTGAAATTTTCAAAGTGACATTTGAATTCCCTTTCTCTGAGGAAATCCCACCTATTGATCCAGTCAAATGCCTGCAGTCTCCATGGGTCCATCCTGCAAAGCCTCCTCAGCTAGCTTATTACTGTAATTTTTCAGGTGCGTGCTACCCTTTTTCAACAGAGGACAGGTGCCAGCTAATCAACTAGAAAAAATGAAAGCTCCTAGAGATGAAATCCTCATTCAAGTGAAAGTTATGGCAATACTCCCATGGACATAAGTGACTACATGTATCTTAGGACATTATCTCAAGTCTGAATTGCCATTTGAATACTGACTTCCTTATTTACACCATGGGTTTGACTTGGAATAAACTAACTTACTGCCCTTTCTCCAGCACCTTGAGTGTTGAGGGGCTGACTCATGTGGGAGCCATGGTGCTAGGGGCAGTGTTCTAGGACATAGCTGGCTTGTGTCAAACTGCCCCTGCTCCAGGAGGCTTTGTAATCTCATGGGTCCCACTACTCCTTCCACACCCTCCAACAACTGTTCCTATCATCTCACTACGAGAAAATCTACCTGCTGGAGCCTGTAAAGGAGCCCTACCATTTCTGGACCACTGCCTACAAGGAAAGCAAGTTGGGATGCTGAAGAGAACTGAAGCCTTATGAAAGAACAAAGCTGAACTCTTTGTGGAAAAAAATGTGACTTTCAATCAGAGAGCTACAGATTCAGATCAATTTTTCTAGCAAAGGGGAATAACTCAAGTTTAAATGCAAAAAGGAGCCTGCCATGCAGAGATACAAAAGTATGGGGTTAGCTGTCAGACTTGATGAAGTATATAGTGCTGACAAGCCAATAATGAGCTAAGGTGAGGCTACAACTAACTGGAGCCGCCTTGGCTTGGCAAAATGAAGTCCAAATGCTGGCACCGCCACTGGAGGCAGGACAAGCATAGTCAATAGGAACTTCTTTCTTGATTTGCAAATAGAGTATCAGAGTTCACTTGCCTTCTGTGTGGGTGAGCAGCAGTGTGTGCTAATGCACACGCCTTGCCTTGGCTCTAAAATGGTTTCTCGCTATAAAAGTTAGTAGTTTTGATGCAGCATTTCTAAAAGGAAATGTTTGTCAATTCTGCTCTAAGTGTTTAAGCTCAACAGTCTTAATTCAGTGTGTCAGATAAGAGAAAATCATGTTGGCTTATATTTATGATTTATCACTTCTGTTTTAGCACTAGAGATGTTTGGGCTGCAAACAAACTCTTCTGTTTGTGTTTTGCTTTGCTTCATGCTTTTTTTCTTTTATCTATCTAAACTTTTCCAGGCAAATCCATAACATTTCGATACCATTCAAACATGTTGTGGGAGAAACACACCTGGAGTGCACTGAGGTAGTATTTTTTGATAAATCATAACTTATAGCTGGGCAGGACAGAGATTTGAAGATAGGCAAGAAACAGGGACAAGTTCATGACAAATAGCTGTGGCCCATGCTGCTGCACAGGTCAAGGTGAGCCGTGTTGCCAGACCCAGGGGTGAACTGATGCCTGCTACTCCACGTTGCCCTTGGGCATACTTCAGATTCTTGAGTTGAGATTGTAAAAGAGATGGACTTGGTGAGCTGGCTGACAACCACAAAAAAGCAAAGAAACTTGTAGTGAATTAAAAAAAAAAAAAAAAAGAGGACAAGAAGTAAGCTATTTTTTCCAGGGAAAAAGGACCAGAATCCCAGGAATTCGAATGCTTAAGTGCCTTTGTTTAGGATCCACCTTAAAATGCCTTTTGCTGATCTGGGCCAATATGGGCAGAGAGGTGTCTCCTGTACCTACGGGCTGGTTACTAGAAGTGCAGTAGCATCAAAGCAAACAGAACCACTATAGGTACATTCTTGGTTATTGACCATTTGGTCATGGCTTCATTTTGAGTCTGTTACACAAAGGGGGCAAAAGTGGGTAGAAAATTGTTCAGGGTATTCTCAGTTTTTCCAAAACATGCTACCTGGCACCTGAGGATGGCTGCTGAGAAAAAAGAAAGAAAGAAAGTGTGTGTTAGGCTCTTGCTTTTATAGCAGTGCTGTGTAACGCACGGAACAAACAGCTTTGTGGAGATAAGGGTGGCTTCCCCCACATGGGATGCTCTTTCCCCTTTCATTTCAGCCTTACTAAGTGCACACCAAAGATTTTCCACTTCTCCAGTTTCAAAGGGAACCTCCACCCACCCACAAGTATTTCCTCTGGTCTTCACAAGCTGTTATTGGCTCACACACCTTCCCTGCACTCTTCGGGAAAAAGAGGCAGATAATACAGGGAGAGCTGATTCTTGGGACTAATAGTAAAGGTACCAGTTAAAGGACTTAGCAGGGGGCCTCAGATTTGCTTGCAGAGTCCTGTGTGTCTTTTCTCGCGATCAAAGTGACTGCGAGAGATTGTGGTTTTCAATTCATTTTTTGCATATGGGAAAGAGGGTGGCTTTGTGCAATGGCTGTTTAAAAATACTTCAAAAGAACTTGAATCAGTGCATGGCTGTGCTATATACAAATTAAAATAATTGATTTTTGGCAGCCTTTTAGGAGATCTATAAATTAAAGGGATCACGTTTCTGATACATTCTGGGGGACTGATTTTTATGCTGATTTTATGCCCTCCATGCCAGAACTGGAAGTCAGCCACCGAAGCAGAGAGAGCTTCTCATTTTCATTTGCTCTGCCCTCCTGCCACTGGGTCTCTTTCTGGGGTACCTACGGTTACGGCAGGTCCTGGACCCACGCCGGCTCCATACCCCTTCTTTTCATTTTGTGCTTTGAGAACTTAATGTTGAGAAATAGAAGCTGCCCGAAACCCAGCAAGACCCATCCCTCTGGGGAGATAGTTTCTCTCCCTTCTTCTCCATCAGTAGAAACCGATACCCTCACCCAGTTTGTGTTGCACCTGGGCAATTCCCTTTGTGTGCACTGATGGCAATGGGTTCAGCTCTATCTGCGATGACCTAAAAATAGCTCTCAATTAACATCGCATTTCAAGAATTGGAAAATTTCCCAGAAGTCCATTCTTTTTTTCTTTTTCTGTTTCATTACATTTTACAGTAATAATACACAAGCCTGTAGAAAACATGACGGGTAATGAAAAAAAGTAATTAATATAAGCAGTGTAAAGCATTTTTTTTTCCCTCTGTTGTCCTTGCAGAAAATTACTGCTTTAAACTGAGCAGGATGTGAAAATGCATAAAGCAAACAGTAATATGCTGTGGTTTGTAAATATCTTATGCAAAACAGTTAAGTCAACTGCTGTTTATTTTTCTTACTTTGTGTCACAGGCTCTTATTTTCTTTTGTTCGTTATTTTTTCCATTTGTTCTTTCTTTGGGGGCTTGTTCTCTTTCATCTTAAGGAAGTCACTGGGTTAACCGTATATTTTTTTCCCACTACAGTTAATTCAATCAAACATATAGGACAGCTTATTCTGTCTCTTCTTACCATCTCTGGTAAGTGCTGGCTCTGAAATGCAACACGCACCACAGCAGTGTAGCAGGCCAGGTCCTCACTATACTGCAGATCTGCTCTCATTATTCTGGGATTGAAAAAAAAAAAAATTCATTCTTTTATCCTACAAAAAAATAAGTAATTATCCCAAATCCTGCAATAGCGTTATGATAAACGGTAGTCTTTCTGACTATTCCTGTAGGATTCTGCAGTGCTTTCATAAGGCTGGCCAGTCACAGCTCTGGAATGGACTGTGAGCAATATGCAGTCAACATTAAGTGAGATGGCACAGTATATGCCAGCTCTCCTTGGGATATTTCTCTCTGGCTATCCGTAGAACTTGTAATACCCAGCAATAGCTGAAGGTCACAGCAGAGTTTCTGTGCTGAAACACAAAACAGCATTCCAAACACATCTTCTGTGGCCAGGCAAGAAACTGCTTATGGTTTATTTTCCCTCCCCCAACTCTGCAGCTGACATCCAGCATTAGTTATTGTTTATTTTTGTCTTGTTCCTGGTTCTAAAGGTTTCCCTTATGGCCCTGGTTTATGTGAACTTTCAGATATCACTCGGGGCTTCTCTGCCTCATCCCCTCTGATGTAGCCAGTTCCCTTGTGAAGGTAGGCTTCCCCAGCTGAAGATCTGTGCCTCTCTCCTGTGGCATTCTGTGCAGCCATTTGGAGTCCCAGATGTAGGAAATGAAATAATCCACGCTCATACAGTCATGAAAGTGCCCATCTGGCACACAGGAACATCACGCATTGGAAGCACACAAGCGTGAGCTCACTTTTGTTATGGCATTTCATAAACAGAGATGCAGCGAGCCAGCAAGTAAGGTCCTTTGGATAATAACAATCATTTCCACCACACATTGTGTTTAAAAAATAGGGGAAGAAAAATCAAGACAAACTGGAAAGATTTGCTCTGAGGCTTCTGAGGAGAAATTTCTACTTATAAACGTTTTCTTTTTCCCAGTGGCCTGCTGTACTTACATCTCCTTGGCTCTCCCCACTCTCTCTGTAGATGTAAGACAATGGTGACAGCTGAAATGTAGCCAGTTAACTCTTAGTTACCTCTGCAGGCTCTTCTTCCTCACTGTTCTGTTAAAGAAAGGAAATATTAGATCATACTTACAGAAGTGAGTTCTATAAAAACAAATTGCATGTTACTGCTTTCTTATCACTACATAAAACTCACAAAAACAGTCTAATAAATGACCTCACCACTCAATTTTGAAGTATACAAATTAAAGACAGCAACGGATAAGCCAAGAGAGATTAATGTACAGTGTGTGCCTGTGTGTGTGTGTTTGCATGCCTCTATGAGGATATACCCATATGCTGTTGACATTCAACCTCTGGAATTATAATTAGGGGAAAAGGCAGATGTGTAAATTCATCTTGCTGGGCAGTGAATATATGCTGCACCAGTCCCTGATTAATTCAGGACTTGAACACTATTTACTCCAAAACACAAGGTTTCTGCTGGGATATGTTGGCTAATAAAGGGGTGGAATATGAGGAAACAATGAACAGCCTGAAATGATGGACTAAGTTCAATACCAGTAAGGAAAAAGCAAGGTTATTTATATTATTCCAGCTTTGTAAAGTAATTGAAAAAAGACACCCTAGGCATTTTGTTGGATGTCATTGCACGCTGTAAAAAAAACCTTGGGATGTACTAAACCTCAAAATCCCCACGATTAACCCTTCTGACAGGGCTGAATCTTCAGAGGGCTCCTCAAAGGGGTGAGATTTTTAAGGTCAAGAAAGAACAGAGAGGCTTATCAGGTCTCCTGAACCACTGCAGAAAAATCATGCCTGGCCCAAAGTGGGGGCTCAGGCACACAACTCCATGGTTTATGAACATTATAAATTATGGATAATAGTAAGAGAAAATAGTCTCTGCATTTTACATGAGTCCTTTTTGTATTGTATTTGGCAAACAGTATCCAGTCCAGTATATGTTAAATACTAAGTGCTAAGTTGGGAAAACAATGAGATGTTTGTAAATACGATAGACCATTACAATATACTGCTTCTCATTTGAAAAGTCATTTGTGCAAGAAATGATTATTGACCCATAATATGTAAATGATTGAAATGCAGAAATTAATATTTGGGTCAACTCATGTATTTTTCAACCATGAAATGAAAATCTCAGTATTCACATTCCAATTCATACATGAAAGCATTACAGAGCTATTACTTGGCTATTGTATTAATTTATTATTGTCTTAGTTAATGACATTCAGAGTTATATCTCTACTTTCAAACCGAGGAAAGGTGTTGCTATGCCACAGTAATGTTTCAGCCCAGGAATGTCCCTTTTTCTGGACTCTTCTTGCCCTGGTGACCATAAACCAAATTCACAGTTGATGGAATCAAATAAGCAGCACTGCTTGCTCCAAGGAGGGTTTGGTCCTAACACACCTTAAATCTTGTTCATGGAGGACTAGCTGCTGCAGTGCAGCTCCTCTGACTGTTCCCACGGGGCTTGATTCCGACCTCTTTCATGAGTTTTACACCAGTGTAAGTTGATTATTTACTGCAGTTATTCCAGGAGTAAAATCAGCACAGAATTGGTACACTTAGCACGGTTGTCTTTTAGTTTCTTATGATAGAGACTCCTTTTTAACCGAACCACAGGGTTCAGTGGCAATGGCAGTGTGAGGCTTCCAATGGCACCGGTGGGGGCATGTTCCTCCTGGTAGAGCTGCAACAGCTCTGACCCTTCAGCCCAGGGTGACTTACAGCAAATTTAGTGCTCAGGAGACATGCCAGGTTGTTAGTTCCAGAGGCTCACATGCTCTCTTTTTCGCTAGGAGTGTCCCAAGACCTGCAGCAACTGTTCAGCTTCAGGCCTTGCTACATTGCCCCTGAGGCAGCAGAAGGTGGCCCCTTGGTGAGGTACAACAAATGCCACTCAGTGCTAAGATGCATGGCTGAGGTGGTCAGTATGGGCCAAGTTGAAAGCTATCATATGGTTGTGACCTAGGTTATTACCCACTATGTTTAAATTCCACCAGTCACTGAACTTAGCTGGACTGACTCAGTTTTAAGGTCAAAAATCCTTTATAGTATCCTATAAACTGTGTGTTCCACGTTCATGCCTTTTAATGTAAAAGTAAACAATGCCTCTTGGTGTGCCATGGAGTATTGTGTTACTTGATGTGGCTATCTCCTTAAAGGGATGCATAATTTAATAACAAATAAGTGTATGAGTGAAATCTATGTAGAATGATATTTGTGATAGACAGAATGAACGGAGAAGAGATGGGCAGAATAATTCAGGTAATACCCAAAGGCAAAGCATCACAAGTAAATCAGGATTAACCCATGAAACATGACGTGCTTCATGAAATGAGTAGTATATTCTAAAAACTACAATGACTTCAGTGAATTAAGCTGGGCTGTATTCTATCAAGGTTGCTCCAGTGTTCCTACTTGTTATGTGAGCACTGGGTCATGCCTATGAGAATGGATCTGATTTATCTTAGCTATAATTCTGTACAATTATATTTGCATATATCTTACAGATAAAACATTTTTAAGTATTTTGAGTAGAAAAATTTTATATTTTATGTACAATTTTTTGTAAGCAGCTTTAAATGGCTTATTTTGTGGGTGACAGAGCTTTACACAGCTTTTTAAATAAGGAAGTCCCAGTATAGGAGCATGCTTGGGTGGTGAAGAACTTGGGGCTACCACAGGACTACCTAAAATTGAGATGGAGATGATGCAGAGGGGGTAGTGGTGATCAGTGATGGAGCCACTGCTCCCATGGTGTGAATAAGCAACTGCCCACACTGGCTAGCTGTATGGGAGGGTCAACATCCTCTTGGTCCTGCCCAATTAATCATCCTCTGGTTTTCTTAGCCTCTGGTGCAGAAAGCAGACCAGGTGACTAATTCTGGCAATAGAGGCCCTGCTTCTTAAGAAGACCTTCCCTTGGTAGAAGAATTATTTAATTTTAATTGCCTTGTGGCCTATTCATTTATTTGAAGCTAATGGCTAGCATGAATCATGGCATTAGGAGGTGAAAGCATGCTTGGTACCAGTGATCTAAAGTAGATGCGGTGTCTGCCAGGGGTAAGAACAGAGGGTGCAGGTTCCTGATGCTATGACTCCAGGGGAAGAGCAGGAGAAGTAGAGCCTCTACTCTAAATCCAGTGCCTCCCAGCTGATCTGGACAGCAGCATCAGCTAGGGCGTGACCAAGGTGCAAGCGGAAGTACGTGCACTATTTTGCAACGAGCTCACCTAAGTCTCTAACAGACAAGGTGACAACTACTGTGGCCCCAACCAAACACAGCCTTTGTTTAACTTTACTAGTATGAGTAAGCTAATTGGCATCACTGGGCCTGTATGTGTGCTTAAAAATTACGTTCACGTTAAAGTGCATTGGTGGGTCAGGGAATAATGGGTGTTAGCACCCTGCAGGCCGCAGCCCCAGATGTAGGCCTTGCCCTGACCTTCTGCAAAGCTGCAGGGTGCTCTCAGGGCCTGACTCTGCTCAGTTTGTGGCTGAACTGCCCTATACATGCTGCTGCCACCGCTTAATGCTGGGAATTGTCTAAGTCATGAAGTAACATGTTCTACCAGGGCAGCCAAAAACAACAATAGAATTAGCAGGAGCCAGTCCAGCTGACTCCAGGAGAAGCTGCGGAGTTTCAAAATTAATCGTAAATTTACCTCTAACCCTGAAAGCAAAACTAATTGCAGAATGTAAGGCTCTCTGAACATGTTTGGGAACTGGATTGGGTATACCTTGGAAAAAAACACAAACACTTTAGATAAAGCCTCCATTTTAATTGTATCAATTCTGCCAATTAATGATAATGGAAGAGCAGGCCAATTAGCTAAATAGCTAATAGTTTTATCAAGCAGAGGCTGGCAATTTAAAGCAAACAAATTCTTTCTAATTTTATCCCCTTGCACACCAAGATGTTTAAAGGATAATGGGGGATCCAATAAAGGATATTGTTCAAATAGAGCTACATTTAAATCGCCTAATGGCTTTAAGAGTTTTACCCCAATTAACAAAGAAGAAACATGAACATCCAGTGACTTATAGCATAATATCTAAAACCTTCATTAAAAAAAATATATATATACGTATATATATGTGTATACATATATTCTCCAAATAAGGGCAGAATGGAAAATATCATTGACTTTCCCCCTAAAAACACTGATTTCTCCCAAAACAAAGGCTGCTCTGTAACAGCAGAAGTATCAGAGAAAAAGGACTCTCCTGCCTAAGCCCCAGTACATAAATCATCTTCAAACTATGGTCATTAGTTTAACATAACTGTGGATTTGAATAAAGGAGATTGACCTATCTAACATATTTAAGAGCAAATCCTACTGTTACCTAAATCTGAACTAAGTTAAGGCTATTGAAGAGAATCAAAAGCCTTTTCAAAATCAATAGCCAGAACAAATTCCTCATGATCATAATTTTGAGGATAAAAAATCCATTAAAGTGATGTCTTTGATTGCTATTAATGAAGCAATCTGGAATAGATCCAGATTGATCCATATGGATAATCGAATCTCTCATTTTCTCACATTTCAAAGGACTCAGATTTGGGCCTGATTTATATGACAGTGATGAGCAAAAGGCTCCTTTCCCTTGGACACTGGGCTGCTCAACCTGGGCAGTGGATGGCATGGTCTCTAAAGGGAGCTGAGGAGCAATGCTCTCAATGCACAGAGAAAGCAGAGCTCAAATGAAATAGCTATCAGCCTCCCCCACAAATCCCAAATACCTCTCTTTTGCTGCAGGTCTTTTGGAGGCTACTGAAGGCTGTTGACACCACTGAAGTGCTGTTGAGGGCTGGAGGAGAGTACTAGGGAGGGGAGATCAGCAGAGTTAAGTCAACAGTCTGGCCCATGCTGGGGAAACTGGTGTCTGTGGGAGCTTCTGCTGCATGGTACATGCAGGTCCCTCTCCTGGAGTTTGCTTCGCTCCTGCAACCATTCCTCATACTGATCTGCTCCAGAGCCTGCAAGGTAGAAGAGTCATTTACCTTGGAGGCTCACAGTGGCTTTTTTTTCTGCAACAG
Organism: Gallus gallus; assembly: GCF_016699485.2. Lineage (NCBI taxonomy): Eukaryota > Metazoa > Chordata > Aves > Galliformes > Phasianidae > Gallus > Gallus gallus. The sequence goes on along the minus strand of NC_052539.1, from coordinate 15,422,944 downwards.
TCTGTTAATTATCTGGCACAAATATGCATCCCCCATCCCTCCCTCTGAGATGCTTGGCACCCTTACTGCTCTGCCAGGCTCAAACAGAGAATGGGATGTCACCCATGGGGCAGAGGTAGTCTCCAGGAAAGCTCCAGGTAAAAACTTTGGCCAGCACATAGGCAATTCTTTTCAGGGTGGTGGAAGGACTTTTTCTTTGTTCTTAAGTCACCAATTCCACAGTTAAACAGTAACTGTTAGGCTTCTCTCCTGCTTTTTGGACATAATGCCAGAGTCCCAGAGGGAATAGCTCTGCTCAGCCCTTGAGCAGGAGTGGCTGCAGAAAGGGCTCCGCTCCTCCCTGCGTCCTCCACCAATACCACTGCCCTCTTCCTCTGCTGTAGTCTTCCCTGTCAAGAACCTCTAGCACCTCCCTCTTCAATACCAGTTTTATGGCCTCTGGCAGGTATGTCCTAACCACTCTTTCCACCTGCTAGCAGTGCCCTTTGGCTGCACACCCTGCTGCCTGCCATGCCACCACCATGAGCCTGCCTGTCTTCCTCCTGCATCTCACTTCTCCCACCTGACTTCTCTTTTCCCTGGGGCCTCGATTTCTCCTTGCAAGAACTTGCAGAGCTGTGGAGTGGCTGAAAAATTTGCTGATCGTTACAGCAACAGATTTGGAAAATTTCAGCAAAAACCTTTTGTGCCAGAACAGAAGACAGTTTCCATTTATGACTTTGCTTTTTTGCTGCCCCTTTAGGGGCACCTCACCCTCACCTCACCTTTCCCTAATGCCAGAGATGTGTGAGTACTGCAAACTGTCACATCCAACAAAATGCTCCCGACCACCAGTCCCCAAGCAACAATCAGTCTGCTTTAGTTGGAATTCAATAAAGTACAAGGATTGCTCCAAAAGTAGTGCCTCCTGTTTTATTATGTTGGCCAGATACAAACAAGTATTTAGAAGGCTCACCTGTCTGTAAGGAATAGTTATGAACAGAAACATCTGCACCTCCAACAGCTGAAATTATATGTAACAGCTTTCATTCCAACTTCACAACCAACTGATACTCTCATTTCTCTGATCTCTCTTCTGCATTTAGACATCGCTAAAGCCTATGCACCTCTGAGCTGGCATATGCTATAGTGCTTCTTCTACTGTGTTGGCAAATTGAGTGAATCCTTGTCTCAAAGGTGACCCTTTGTAAAGGTGTTCCCTTAGGTGACCGGAGTCAACAAAAATTGCTGCTTTTCCATACGAAAATCCATGTGCAGGTATGATGGAAGCTGTCTCCTTTCTACCTTAAGTAGAAATGATGTAAACATAAAAACAAGACCAAGCATACTAGGTTGAACAGAGATCCAACTAATACAGTATTTTATATTTGACACTTACTGGTAGCGAATGCTCAGAAGTGGAAATACAAGAATAGGTCAAAGGCTGCTGTTTCACAGGTGGTGTGTAACCTCCCAGCAATTTGAGGCTTAGGCAATCTCTAGTTTGAGTTTGCCTGGATCTTCTGGTACCTGCTGGCATTACCAAAATCTTCAAGCTAGAGGAAGATTTCCTCCCTTCCCTCCCCTCCCACTTTGTAGAGGCCTGAAATGGTACCTGCAACTCATTGGAACGGTTCACATTTGTTCTCTGTGCAAAGTACTGAATGGATTTCCTCAAATCCTTTAATGGGCTTGAACCTGAGCAGTGAAAGCAGACACTTTACTTCAAACTTTCTGGAACATGTGCCACTCCAGTATCCCTGGAAATACCTGTGGAACATTTAGAGGATTGTTAGGCAAAGCATTCAAGGAACCTGAACCGGTGCTGGCAATATCTACTGGTGATGAGAGAGATTAAGTATTTACTACCAACACTTGGCCTTGTGGACTGGTGTTTATAGGAGTAAATATGCTAAGCTCTGGCATTTATAGGCTGGCTAAAAAATTGTGAAGCAGGCTCCAGGATTTGGGGCCCAAAGCTTGCCAGTCCAGACCCAGCCCTGCCAGGTGACAGTCTACAATGACCACTGAGCAGCTCCTGTTCAAGCTCTCTCACCAAACTTAAGAGATATCCTTAAGATAAATATTTGTCAGATTCTATAAGAGAATTTCACCTGGAAATTGAAGTGTCTATGGTCTGTATAAAAGCAGTATGTGAGATGGAAGGAGCAAAGGAACAGGGAATGTGGAAGGGCTATGGGAGCACATGGGATGGAGCAATTCAGCTAGCTGAGTCTGCCTGTCATGGCCCTTACACAGAAGAACTCTATCATGTACTAATGCTATCAAAAGTAAGAGTTTTCGTTGCAGCCAGCTGGAGTAAAAGAAGCGATAGGCAAAGTTTTCCGACCAATGTTATTAGGAGTCTCTACCAGCACTAGAAGACAACATAACAAATCCCATTCACACCATTTTATTTAAATACTTCTGTCACTAGTAAGCTCAGGGACACAGACCGAAAATTATAAATGCAATTATGAATTCCATTAGCTTTTTTGAAACCAAAGGAAATTTACTACCAAAGGAGAACAAATTCTGCTCCTAGTTACAGTGATGTAATGCCAGGAAAGCTGACAGAGTAGTACTAACTCACGTAAGGAAAGAATTTGCTCCGAGCTCCTGGAACGCATGCAAGGCTGTGCTGAACAGATACAGCTATCTCACTATGTTGAGAAGGAGCAAGAGAAAGACTTTTAATGATTAAAAGAAACCCAAACACATACCTTATTTTTATAAGTAAATGTGTTACCTGAAGAATAGTTGCAAACACACTCTCATTTGCATAGGATTTGGTATACATCTGTGCTCTTCAACAGATTATTCCAAACCCTGAGTATTTCTTATAATTAATGTCAATATGCTTGGCTTATTTGTTATAAAAGAAAAGCATTTCTAATTAGCTTTTTCTGATGTGCAAAACGTCAGTATTTTTTCCTAGTGTTTTCCAAATCAAGTTCTTTTTAAATTCCTGCACAGAAAGACAGTGTGAGGCTTATGCACCACTTCAGTCTTATTCTGAAGACAGTTTAAATTGCATGTAAGTGATAACTAGGCCTTAGGCTGGCCCTCAGCGTGGGGTGAGGTTCACCTAGCAATGCTAGGAGTTCAAATAACGTAAACTGGACTTGTGGAAAATCAAACATTCCAATTTCCTGTTAAATTCAATCATTACTCTGCATATCCCCATTCATTATAGTGACACACACAATTTACTTTTAATATGAAGCAACCCTATTTGCCTTTTTTGTTTTTGGGAAGAAGAGTTTTTGGGAAGAACAAAACCTTCAAAACAATGACATTCAGAGGATTATCACAACAGGCCAGGGACACAAGTAAATCTCATGCAGTAAAAGAGAGTACAACTGTGGTGAGCTGCCCAGATGCAGCAATAAAGAGGGTCAAAGTGTGCACTTTTTTTTTTTTTTTTTAAACCAGTTAATCCTGCAGAAAGGGCAGATAAATTAAGAAGCCTTTGCCAAGCCAAAGTACTGGTCCCATCAGCTGCAAGTAGCAGGAGGGTGGAAAGTTGAGTGTACACACTCCCATTTCTTATCATTTACATCTCTTTTTTTTTTTTTTTTCCTGGGAGAAGCTCAGAACTGTTTATACATTTAAGTAAAACCACCGTGCAAGACTGACCAGATGCCAACTGGAAGCAGTGAGAATATTTTCCCTTTACTTTGGGTCTTGGATTAAGCTCTAAATGAGATCAGTGCTAGACCTGATCACTGGAAGCATACAGGAAAGGAAATTTTGCTTCTCTATTAAATTGGACAAGCAAAGTGCTTTACTGAGTGAAATAAGATGTGAGAGTCCATGACATGTTTAGGTTGCTTTTCTTTTCCATACTGCTCTCATTTCACACAAAGAAGCTCATTTCCCATATCATATGGCCTTTGATCCTGAGCAATAAATATAGTATCTTCTTTAGAAACATGAAGGCCCCCCGCTTTACAGCCTTGGCCTTGTTGGTTGATCAGTGAATTCAAACAAGAACAGCAGATTCCTAAAACTTTGGCCAAATTAACATCTTAAGCAGTTTTTGGCTTCTTCAATGAGCCAATACTGTTGTGGAAACCTGGAAGCAGCAGTCAGGTCTTTGATGATTTATTTAGTAGGAGTTATCTAGTAGCTAATTGTCTGCAATTTTTGACCTCATTCATGTGTACTGCTGACTCTTCTGCGTTTTTTTTCTCAAGCTTCCTTACATCTCTGTATGTTACATTTCCAGACAGCAGTTCAACTTTATCACAAATATTTTTATGAACTTGCAAACCACATCGAAGATCTTCAGACTCAAAAGTAAAAGATAAAATCATCCTCACAGGGCACCTCACCCTTTTCCACCCAGGCACGTGGAAAAAACCCAGCTTTAGGCTCTAGTATTTTACATTTATAATGAGTAAGAGCCTAGTCATTTTAATTTGCTGTTAGAATTTTCACCTTTCCGTTCTTTTCTTGCATTTTCCACTGTGAATCTATATCAAAAGATAGAAGTGCTGACCCATGTAAAAGAACAATCCTCCTTGTCTGTCCATACTGTAGAGCTCACCACCACTTAGTGCTGGCCCCAGTGAAGTGCGTGCCTGTCAGTGACCACAGATGTACCATAGGAGGGATAAGTGATCACTAGGTGTGTGTTGGGGAGTGTTGGCCATGAGTACAGAAGATTTTTGTACTATATTGGCAACAAATCTTAGCATGGGTAATAGGCAACTAAAACATTCAGTACATTTTATGACTGTAACCTAGATCTTCATGGGTAAGTCCAAAGAAGAATCTGATTCATTGTATAGTTCTGTTTCCACCATGGTTTAAGGATGGCATTGATGTCTATTAAATTATAGAAATAATATCATTTCTACTCAGATTTCTGCTTAATCTCACATGACTTTTCATGAGATAGAAAGTTCTTCCTGTACATTTTCCACATTTGATTACACCTTTGCATGATTCAGCAATTGTCACATGTCCATTTTGGGGTGGTTCCAATCTCCTATTTATATATTTATGAAGAAGGCCAGGTCCCCTGGCAGATGGAAGACACCCTATTTGGACATTATTATCATCATAATTTACTAAGACTCATGCCAGTGGGAAGATATTCTTTTTAAAAAAGATAAGTCCTGTTTTCTTAACGTAGCCATTGCTTAAATGTAAAATACAATTACAGTACCCGCCCAGGGTATATGTTGTGTAATTTTACAATACTGCGTCTAGATGAGTGTTGGCATTCTACCTACGTTCTTACCACACCCAGGAATTCTGGTATTACACAATTACACACATCCTGTTGACTAATTACATAATAATTAGTATTTTTAATATTCAAAGATGCACTCAACTTGGTTATGCAAGATTTTGTGTCACTGCAAATTAAAACCAAAACATAACAAACATGTGTAGTAAAAAAACACTGTTTAGATAGCTTACCAAGCATGGACTTATCTTGCAGCAGACAACACAAAATAATTAATACTTCATACATTTTAAACACTTTCAGCAGGCCCTCCCTCCTGCACTCTTACTTTGGGTAACACACCTGCTTTATAAATCTGTTAAAGTAATTTTGCATTCAAAACAGAATTTCTGTTGTCTGCCTACTTCTGAGTTATGATCACCTATCAGGACCAGAGATAATTTTTGGCTGAAAAAGTACTATGATGTGCGTGGGAAAAGCAGACTGTTTTTTACAGCGGCCATTCTGGAAGGAATCTGGAAAATTCGATTTAGGTCAGCAGCTACCTGAAAAGTATCCCAAATACTATTGTTTCAAGAAAGCGTTCCTGATAAACCTGAGCCACTTGGCTGTGGAACTAATGTTCGACAAGCCTGGGTGGAATGTCTTGATCAGGGCTCGTGGCTGCAAAGTCTGGATCACCATCGGACTTCGGGGCTTTAAGATCACAGAAGTATTTTTGCAATCATTTCTTAAAAGATGTACCCAAAACATTGTGCAGTGCAAATTCTAAATCTGGTGTATCAAAATTCACAGAACAGAGCACAGAGCAGAGGCCCAGCCCTGGGTCTTGCCCACGTGGATTGTACATGATGTTTCCATAGTGCTTCTGGTTTGCCCTAGTTAGTTTCTGTGCAGTCTCCAGTTTGCACACAGAACTTTATGGCAGAAAGAGTAGAAAACATGAACTGTGTTTCCCTCTCAACTAGATGTAGGCAAAACAGTAAAGAGCAACAAACACTTTGTGAACAACTTTTTTTTTTCTCTTTGTGAATTTGAATTTTAACTTTCCAGTTACTGTGCCTCAAGTGATATTTCAAGGCACTGAGGACAAATGAATGCCCGGGGGCTCCTTTTTGGACTGTTTATCTTTTCATGGGGCAAGAGATTATAGAGCAAGACCAACTTCGTTACTGAAGAACAATTTCTCGCTGCCCTTATAGGTTAAAAATTGGCATTTCAGTCTAAACTCTTGCCCCTGACAGGTAGTTACTTTTTAGCCAACCAGCAAGTGTCAGAAAACAAAGAGGATCTGTTTGGAAGGAGCAGGATGTGGGACTGCTGTGATAAGAGATACTGCTCAGCGCAGAGGTGCATGCAAAGCAGCTTCACAACTGCCTTTTCCTCAAAGCCTCAGCAGCCCCACTTCTCTACCCCAAATAACAAGAATAAGGCCACCGCACTTCTCTACATCTGGAGAACACTTTAAAAAAAGGTCAGTTTTTGAATGTACAACTGAGGTTATTGTTACTACTAGAGGCTCATTTTTTTATGTCCTCTGCTTTCTTACCTGGTGTTCTTCATCCCTGACTCTGGCAAACACGAAGCTTTTGAGGGGCAAGGCATCTGTAGCCATATACCTGTATCACCACTGATAAGCATGCGGCATCCTCATTTCACATGGAGAACCACTTCAGAGCAACTGCTTGAGATGCTGTTCTTAAATCATGAAGTCTCAATTGCCATCATTTGTCAAATTCCTCTGTTCTCTTCTTTTCTAAAAAAAAAAACCCACAAAGCCACAATGAACTTCCATGCTTTGCTATTTTCCCCCACCAGAAATGTCGTGGCTCATTTGCATATATAATGAACAGTATTTAATTACTGATAATAATCCAGAACAAAAAATTGCACCTGGCCTGACAACACAAGGCCAACTTGCTTCCTGATGTGATTTTAAATGGCTGAGATATTAAAACACTGAAAAACGGGGTTTATAATGGAAATACTGACAGACAATTAACTATAGAGATGCTGCTCTAATAAATGGAATAGCCCGTCGTAATCTCTAGTTCATAAATATGCAAATACAAGGCAGAGGATTTGCTCCAAAGGATGTCTCTATAATTTTAACTGACCTTTACTGATACTAAATGAGCCTGTTGCTTCTGTTTTTAAGCATTAAATAGAAAGTACAGAGAATCCAGTCTCTCTACATTCAGCACCATTCATCTCCCATCAGCACCAATAGCAAAATCCTCATTACCTTCAATAGTAAAAAAATCTGGTCCCAGAACACACAGAAAGCAGGATGTCTGGCATTTAACTGAACTCTTGACTGTACTTGATTTTAATTCTGTTCTCATCTGTGTTAATTATTATTATATTAATTCTTCTGTTTGGGAAATTAAGCACGCGTTCGCCCCATGTGTCAAAGAGCTTGACCTGCCAAAATGCACTCACCCGCTCAGTGATAAACAGGCCATCAACACAATGAAATAAATGTTGAATTTTATCCAGTTTCCTGTTCTGGACCAAATGGAGGCAAATCCACTGACTTAATATTTAATAACCTAAATGTAATTTCTTTTTTGTGCCTCACATTGCAGAGTAAAGAATTGGATGGCTAGCAGTTTTGCATATTCCCAACCCCTAATTATTTTAAGCTATTCATCCTGGTATCTGTCCATTGATGCTCAGCCAAATTGCCAGCAGGGGAGAGATCTGTCCAATCCAGGAGCTAAATGAGTCACTGAGAGTCAATCTGTTTTTTTCCCTTGCTGCTGGGATTTCCTTGGGTCCTGGCCTCTCTCTGCTCCAATCACACACACACAGCTTCAGGCGTGGGTCCTCTTTGGCTTCAGCTGCCTCCTGTCTCTCCGTGTCTGCTCTGCTCATCACAGCTGTTGATGGGTTCTCGCCGGCTGGCCACAGAAGACCAATACTTCCATCACACTGCTCATACAGCTCTTGCTCTGGAGGAAAATGAAGACATCTTGGCCTTGTTGAATTTGCTGCTGAAGTAATACATCAGGTATCTAGATGGAAAGCAAACCACATGAATAAAATGTGTCATCTGGGTTAGATACTAATTTATTTGCCTTAAGTTCTGGGAACAATATTTGCACTTTTCCAGAGAACTCAGTTAAGTTCCATAGAAACTGAATACTAATATGATTTCTGCAGCATGGAAAACAAATATGAAACAGAAAAAAAAAATTGACTCATCAGAAATATTAGCTACTCAGTATTAAAATATCTGACAATGCTGCAAATACAATTTATAAACAGGAACATTTAGAGCCGAACTATTCATTGAAAAGCAAATTCCTTGCTTGCTCCCTTTTAGGGTCAGGATTCAATTACAAAAAAATATGCAGCAGACTTAAGGACTGCATGTAAGATTAAGATAACTGGTATTTCATGGTAAATGATTAAATTAGCTGACACAGTTTTATCCTGAACTTTGCCATTAAAACTGACATTTTTGTGCCACGCACATTGTAGGCTGCTGGTAATCTAAACTGCCTTTCTTCTTCTAAAGACTTTAAATAGCTAAAGTACTCTTGTTCTTTACCCTATTTGCAAATGTGTGGAAAATATATCTACATCATAACAAGATGAACTAAGCACAGGAGCAGAGGACTTAATATTTCCTCATCTATCATACAAATACCTTAAGAAAACAGCAAGGAAGCTTCAAATGCCCAGATTCAGCTCTGCAACATGCACTTTAATCAAGTCGTTCATGTGACTCTGCAAAGATGAGAACATGCTGTCCTCCTCACAGTGAGTAAAAATAGAGAAATGACAGAAGCCTTTTACTAAAAGTTTAATTATTCCTAGTATACAATCCTAAACCACTCTATGTTTTATTCCTCTTCTTTTCAGGCTTGCTTTTTTACGCAAAGAGAGTTATGAGAATAATTTTGGTAGAAAACAGCTTATGATCGGTCGGATGAAGCACTGCCAGAGCTGATGTCTGCAGTCACTTTCCCTCAGCTGAGCTAGCTGGGAAGGAGCAACTCAATCCACTGCGAAGATATGTAGCCTCCAAAGCAAAGCACAGGCAAGGCCTGACTGATCAGAGATGGGCTTTGAGGGAGATGAATCTTCTGAGCATTGCACTGAGTGCCTTTTGGAGGTGGGTGGGAAGCAAAGCCACCAAAGAGGCACTGTAGGAATGAGGAGAGGAGGCAGGATAAGCAGACAGCACAGTCCCACAAGAGGCCAAGGGTAAGCATAAGGAACGAGCTGTGGCTGAAGAAAGTTTCACAGGCAACAGGGTAAAATTCTTCAGTTCTTCTGGTTGTTTGATTGGAGCAGGGGTCAGAAATATGGATCTTTGTCCCTTTTCTTTATTTATTCATTGCAAAGAAGGAGTACATGACTCTCACTGCAATTTCTCCTCTTAAATAGAATAACCTAGAATACCTTGATTTTTTAGCTAACCAGAATTTTCAAAAGAAGTAGCTAAAAATGCAAAACCACAGAACTGTGGAGCAGCACGTCTTGCCTTTCACAGAGAAGAGGCTTACACGTTTTTGGAAATTATGCAATAGCAATGGCTATTATTATTGTAAAATAATCTACCTGAACAGGACACTTTATTTACCGCTCACAGGCTTAAACAGTGGAAGTTCCACAAAGAAGTCATGCATGCATCACATTATACCTCTTCATGTGCACTGGCACAAAGATAAGAACACTGATTACACAAGTTGGATTATACAATCTGTATTTTAGCATTTAGTAACCAAGGTATTTGCTGAAACAAGTAGTAAAAGTGTGACAGACACCAAAGAAATAATGTTTTTCATTCCAGCAGAGAATTTGATCCTTCAGTCTTCGCACAGACTTATCAGAAGTGTGTGCATAACAGGAATGTTACGGCCACATTTCTAGATTCCTTGTTAGCCACAGCTGGACAAGATTTTGGACTCCTTTCTACATCTTGGATCTTCTGGCAGTTTTAATAAAGAAGAAGAAAGACAACTTTTTGCACAGCACCTTCCTCAGGAGATAGAAATTGCAGTTATACAACACTCCCACAGTCACACCACTATCATCAAAAGGTGACTTTCAGTGAAAAGAGACGGCTGTGAAGACAGCTTCTTTGTTAGCGAACTCGTGCAAATGCTGAACAGTGAAATGCAATTTGATTATCAAAAAATCAAACCAGTATGAACATTTCGCAAACTGTGTTATTCAATTCAAACTTCTTAGCTCTCCTCTATCATTTCTTGGTTCTTACATGTTGTGAAAGAGACATAAATACTTTTACTTTAAACGTTGAAAACCCTTCACATCAGAGGTTACATGAATCATCTAGCCTTTTCTATTCCAAAATGTTTCACTGATCATTCATTATTAACTGAGTAAAATGAAGATAGCTATGATAAATGAAAATTTATCTCAAAGTATTAGAAAGAATATGAAAACACCATGTTCGTAAGTACTAACGTTTAGATAACACAAGAGAGTCCAACCCCAGTTTTTTCACTGTCACATACCATATGGCTCTTAATAACTCATTATTACCATTTTTTGCTGTTCCTAGGCACTGGTAGTATCAACCTGGTCTGCCATTGAGCAGAAATGCATTCCAACAGGAGAACAGTGAAGGGACTGGATGTTGACGGACAGGAAGCCTGCTGATATCAAAGATTAGAACCTAACACATGTCCAGATTTTTTCTTAGCAATATACATTCTCTACAAATTCTACATAAATGTATGTCCTGCTCTTGATGAGAACGCTCAGATTAGAGAAGAAGAAGCCTGTGGCCCTTTGCAGATCTGAGAGTAAGGTCTCCTGAGTAACAGAGTAACTTGTGCTTTGTGCACAAGGGTTTGTGTACAGAACTTGTAGATACCATTACAAAATAGTCATTTTCGAGCAACTTGCCACAGAAATGAGCAGAGCCTAGAGAGGAACCTTGCTGACATAGACAAGATAAGAATCTAAGCTACCTTATTTCATGAGTCAAGATTCTGGATACATCTTGTTCCTTGTCATGTGTCCTTTCATACAGAAAGGACAGAAGGACTGGATTGAAGTTAGGAGGGCTACTTGAGATGTGCTCCACAACTGAATATATTTAGAAAAAAGTTTTCATGCCATTTTACTTGTTTGCCACTTAAAATGTTTGTTTGTTTGTTTGTTTCATTGCTGCCCTCTTCAGCTCAGGTTCTCCAGGGTGGCAGGTCAGGCCTATGGATGAGGGAAGCAGACAGAGACAGAAGTTGTGCAAAGCTGGTCATGGACTTAATAAGGGCTTGATTCCGTACCAACGAAATCAACAGGAGTTTGGCTCATGTTTGCAATGGGAGGTGGATCACCGCTTTATGCCAGCTGTTCCCTGTTGGGTAGGGATAATCCCCTTGAAACAAAATATTTAACTTGTTCTCACTCTGTTGATGTAAGAAGGCTTCTTGTGATAATGCTTTCATGAGAATTAAAAGGTGTGTCCCATTTTTAATGTCAAATACCTCATACCTCTAGTATATATTTGCCAATTCACACACATACACAAAAAATAAAAAAATCCAAGAAATGAGACATCTGCTGTTAGCCATATGGGTTTACAAAAAGTGCTACAGCAATCTGAGGTGCAGGGTGTATCCTCTATTTGTTCTGCTTGCCATGACTTGCAATTTCCTCAGCTGGAAGATGCAGCAAGGAGCCAGGTTAGTTCAACCAGCTGCAACTGAGGTGGGACCCACGGGCAGATATAAAGTAGCCAAGGCCACCGTAGGCAAATAAGATGACAGAAAAATAAACTGCTAACTGTCATGAAGGGAGTCATGAAGAACAAAATGTGGGAACATTATCAGACAGACAGAGAAACAGGAGCTGAGGGAGGACAGTAATTATGATAAAATCAGATATGTGTCCCACAGTCTGGATCCAAGTATAGCATTTAGTCTCAGTTACAACAGTATTTTGTTTCTACGTTTTACTGAGGAAACGAGGCTCTGACACTGCCCAGGTTGTGCCATAGATCAGCAGCACACTGTGGCTATTTCTAGCTTCTGCATGTATTGGCGGAGTTCACAGGCACTGTGGAAGTGGGGCATATTTATCCCAGCCTTGGTTTGGTTCACTCCTTCTCACCCCTCTGGCTGAGATCCATTTGGCTAGCATACTTGGAACATAATGTCTGCTAAGCTTTATAAAGCAATTATTTAATTTGAAAAGTCTCTTTGATTGCATTCTAATGAGATTTCCATAAAAATATAGAGTTCTCCACCTACTCCTGGGAACTTTTGTTTACTCCATAAACTATGACTCTTTTCAAAAAGCTCCAGAAGACTTCAAGAGTGGAAGCTTCCAAAGACAGAATTGTTTGGTCTGGCATCTGGGAACTGAGATTTCCATAGACTTACATTCTCCAGAAGCAGAAAATGTATGGAATTGTTTGAGCTTAAGAAATTAGGACACCTGTACAGAATGAAAGGAGGAATTGAGAGAGACAACAGCAAAGCCGGGAGCTGCATCCTGCTCTCTGTTCCAAAGAACATTCCCCTTACAGATTTTTATGGCTCTCCCAGCCCTAATATTAAACACTTGACCTTTTTGTCAAATACTATTTTAAATTATTAGGTTGGCTGATTAGTTACTAAATATACCATATGTAGTAAATAGGAAATTGTGTAGTCCAGTGCTACAGTCTCAGACCTTTCAGGTATTGCTCCCTTGGCATTTAGTGTCAGAACATTGAGTCCCCTTGTATTAACTTAAGTCACTTGGTTAGCAAGGAGTGCATGGCATTTTCACACAGGGTGTAGTGATTTCTGAGGTAGCATGACTAGAATGTTCTCCTTCCCTTACAGCATGTTCTCCTTCCCTTATAGCAACCCCCTCCCAGTCCCTAACAGATACCTTTAGCGAAAGTGCTGTAAATACTGAGAAACCAGCTCATGCCAAACAATACAACCTAGACTGACTATAAATAAGTGCATTTACCTTTAAACTTCTGTAAACTGGTCCTTTGCAATTGTTTCTGCCCTGTACCCCTCTCCCAGATGAGCTCTTCCACTCATCCTCCTTCCTCTCCAGCACAAATCAGCATGCCCTGCACTGGAAGCAGAATTGATGTATTTGCTTTTTCACCTCTACTTCCATATCTCAGTCTGGGAACGCCTGCTGTAAAACTAACCCCTCTCCCTCATACATCCCACTTAAAATATTTGGATTTAAAAGCACGTGGCTACAAACAGTATGACAGACACCCTGAACTACTAGTGAATATTTATAGGAGTTTCAGAAGTACAAAAAATATCAAACTTTTTCCTGGATCTTAGAATGGTTTTAATTGAAGCAGAAAAAAAAAAAAATAGGGCAGAAATAGTCCTGTTTAGAGGACAAGCTGCCTGAAGAAGGAAAAAAAAAGAGCCTTATTAATAAACACAGTGGAACATACTTAGAAGAGCACCCCATGGAGCCCATGTAACTTATTATATAGTATAAGACTCAGGTGCGACACAGCAGAGAAACTGTTGATTTGGACAACTGATTCCTCGCTTCCAACAAATAACAGAACTGCTTAATTCATCAGCAGATTGGAACTGCTTATGATCTCTGAAATATGAGACTGGTACAGCTCCAGACATTTCAGGACGATCACCTACTTTACACCACAGTGACAGTTGAAGTCTGGACTATTAGATTTAATAAAACCAGGTGCTCTAAGTCCTAGCATAGAATTACTCTTTTATTATTACTATTATTACAAGATATTCCTTTTTACCCAAGCAAAGCCCGAGGAATCACCCACTTATGTGGGCAACTGTGGCACAGGACTGGGCCTCGGATATGCAGAGCAGGAATTGTATTTTCTTTGATTATGCACTAGTGTGATGGAGGCAGTCTATGCACAAACCAGATAAAACTACTCTTCTTCCTGCAGGAAGTTTAATTTCTTGCTAATTAAAATGGGTGTGTTTGAGTACGACAAGAATTAGGAAAAAAAAGCACTTAGAAGTCCAGCACATCTAAAATCACACAACCAAATTGTTAATGAGCAACGAATCTTAGCTAGGAGAACCACAATTCTCCTGTTACTGCTGTATGCTTTTGTTTTTAATAATAATAATAAAATATTACTGAGGCTAGAAATAACCCACTGCAGTTAAAGAATGGCTGTTTAGCAAACCATTATTTCCAAAATAAACTACTGATATCCTGCTGTGATCCAGTATCTGCCAAGCTGAGTTCCTCCTGTCTCTCCTTCTCCCAGATGCCATCTGTGTTGCCTACTTTACCTCTTGGCACGCGTCAGGGCAGTGACACGTGACAAGGTGAAGCTTAAGGCAGCTCCTAGTCATGGCTTACAACAACAACAACATGCAATAGCAGAAATGCAGCAGCTCAGAGTTTGCTCCCTAGGCATCGTACAAGTATTGCCAATCCCTGACAGCCACAGAACAAGAAGGTTTGCTGCAGGATCAGCAATCCTATCTGCTAAGTGTTTCAGTACAGAAGTGCTGAAAGACCTGGACATTCATCCCTTGATTACAGGACATCTTGATGCAGGTACAGCCAGTTTCTGGCCTTGTTCATCTCCTGTATAAGTAGGTGCAGAAATGGACATGAAGAAGGAAAAGCAGTTAACAAAACAAGACAAAATAAAATAGTTATGCCACACCTTAGATCTATTACAATTCTTTTTACTGCTGCCACTCCAATCCTTTTGTCTTTGTTTAGCCTTTAAGATACTGACACCAAGGAGATCCAAAAAAAGGTGAGACTTTTTGGAACACAGCAGGTTCACTTACACCATTTAAGAGCTAGGCTCAAGAGGTACAGTCACTGTTTATGCCTCTACAGGCCTTGGTCCATTGGTTTTACTGATTACTAAATCTTTTTTGTTGAAGACAAAGAATTCTACGTAACTGCAGTGCTACCTTGACCCTTGGAACCCAGGAAGCTCTTCCAGGACTACATGAGTACAGAGCAAAACAAGAAAGTAAAAGCTACCTTGATGTTCATGCTTAATACAGAGAGCTATCTTTGTTGAAGGCCACTGTAATACTTTGGATCACAGATACAAAAAAGCCATAGATACACAAAACAGTTTAAAACACATGATGAAATTTGCCATCTTACCCACTTAGGATCTGAATCAGTAACTTTGTTAAACTGTGTGGCTTACCAGAGGATTTCCAGAGAATGATTTGACTTGCATAACTGCCATTAGCTGTACCCATAAAGAGCCATTTCTAAAACTATTAAATTGACGAGCTTTTCCCAGGTAGGTGAAAGTTGGATAACAGAGCTTAAACACAAAGTCCCTAGCAGGAAGTCTGCAGCACAGCTGTAAAGAGTATGCCAAGGGTCCTGGCACCTAAATGCAGCAGGCTAGATCACTACAACTCCCCCAGCTGAAAGCCATCTAATTAGTTAGATGTCAATCACAAAGTAGGCTGTAAAGTTATTTTCAAGACCTAGTGGACATTAGCCAATTATCTGTAGAAAATCATGTGATTCGTTCTCAGAATTGGAATTAAAAAAAGATTGGATTTCACTAAATCAGTCATCCTATCTGAAGGACTGTGTTTCTCAGTGTACCCAAAGGCATCTGCTGACTCCCACAGGTAGCCTCAGTGCAAGATCTCTCTCTGTTGATAGTAAGGGAACCATTCCACATTTATAACTGACTTTTAGCAGAAATCAGAATTTAGATTATTTCTCTAGAAGCCTGTTTCTCAGTTACACCATTTTCAAATTTTGTTCTCATGCTGCTTGTTTTTCAAGCTCAACTTGTGATCTATCCTATAGCTTTCCATAGTCAACCAAATTTGTGAATGCGTTTGTATTCTTCAATATTTCCCATGGAGTTCAGATGGTTTTAGTTGGTACGGAACAAACATACAAGGCTATCTGATAGAAACCCTCATGGCCTTTGGCCAAAACGTATGTTGTTGCTGTCATCTTGTTTTGTTATGGTTGACCATTTCTTCCATTACATCTAGCAGAAAGGATAACACAGGCTACATTTGCGGAGAAGCAACTTTCTTATATATCAGACCAATGCAGTGGCTCTGCTTCCTCAGCTAGGATTGTCAGGATTGTTACCTCAACCAGCCTTGTCCCATCTGCCCACCTGTGTAAGTGTCATCAAAGTCACTCCACTGCAGCCAGGATGTCTTGAGAAAACAGTCCTGCTGAACAAGTCTGATCTCCTTGATCACAAATTTCTAATGATAACTAAAACTTGTCCACAGCTAAAAAAAAACAACAACAAAACAACGGGAACATACTCACAAAATGGACACTTGGGAAGTGTAAGGTGTTAAAGATGTTGGCGTTAACACAATGTGCTATATTCTGAAAAGAAAAGCATAGCAAATACATCTTTTTTAAAAAACAAAACCTTTGCATTTATTCACTGATGTTTCTAAGCTATTTGTGCTCAGTCCAGCTCCTGTCAGCTTATCACAAGCTGCATATTTTCAATGCAATCTACTGCACAGCATCACTCCAGCTCATCTGGTATTTGTTATGTGAAAACAAGATGGATTTCACTAATTTGCTTCACTTCTATCCTACAACAATCCCAGTGTGTAGAACCCCCTTTCTCCCTGTTACATTGATGGGACAGTGGTGGTAAGTCAACTTCAACATCTCAGTCATGCACCATCTCTTCTGTCAGCCCCTGTGTTGTTCACTGGGATGCTTTATGTCTTGTCCACCGAATATCACAGCATGGAAGGGAGACAGGTCAGATGGCCTTACTAGTAGTGCTCTATATTGAAAAATCTTCCAGTCATAAATGAGGGGCCTCTAGGACCTCCTGGTGGTTATGTTGAAATGGCTGAGGAAGGTGAACTAACCTGATTCTGGAGTAATTAATTTATCTCCATTATTACAGCTCAGGTATACGCAGGTGAATATTGTAATTTCAGTATGGTTTTCTCATCACCAAGGACACAAAACCTAAACAATGCAATTATATGCTTTTCAAATAGAAGACAAAGACTTTTCAAGACGAGACACCATATCAGTGGTTATTAGCAAATCTTCATACCAACAAAAAATATATATCAGCGATACTCTCCAAATAAATGGCTGGGCATTTAAGCTAAATCTTGTTTGGCACAGTGCAGGTGGGAACTCCAGATGGACAAAAGCCTGGGGGGAAAGGCATGTCTGTCTACAGAGTAATTGTTAATAGTGAACTGAGATTTTAAATTTTCTCCCTCCATTCTGCATCTTTATCACTGGATTCTACCCTCTCTTTTCCACAAAGGGGTCACATCATTTCACCTGTGTATTTCAATTGCTGATTAAACCAACTAAGAGATTACCTTTTGTCCCCCTGATCTACTAGGGCAGGTCTCATTGCTAGGCCTCTGCAGGCAATCAGCTCTGCAAAACGTTCTTGCTTTACAGCTGTCAGGACTAAAATCCTTAAACTCTATATATTCTTCCAATTATTAGTCAGATTATACACTCTGATTAGTGACAGCATGAATTTTACAAAAGTAAGAAATTTCTATCACTATATGGTTACATGACTTCATATAGACTCACATACATACACGCATTCTTTAGTAAAGAAATTATTTTACCACAATATTACTAATTCTGTGTTTTAACACTGCATCTGAATCAGACTGAAGTCCAGACATTGAGTCTGCTTCCTGTTTGCTATTATATGTTGCTTCTATGGCAAAATGGTTGACAGGAGAGGAGAAACACTTTAAAGTGTTCTGACAGTCTCTGTCAAGAAGATCCCACAGGCATAGACAAATATTTCTTTTTTTCCTCCCAGGTCTTGCAGCATAAAGTACCAAAGGGTTTATTGCTGTTCCCCTTCTTATTCAAAACCCATATGAAACTACTAGAGGATATTGTGAAATGGCATAGGCTACAATGTCTTCAATATCCTGATGACACCAAGCTCTGTGTCTCCTTTTCATTGAAGCCATATGTTACAGCTTCCTTGTGTCTAGCAAAGATAAGACATGGATGAAAGCCAGTTGGCTAGAGCTTTCTATAGATAAGATGAAGGTAATGTATGGGCCTGGCAAGGAAAATGGTTTTAAGTTGACAAAAATCTGCTTTCAAAGTTTAGGGAGATTCCCATTGTTGAAATACACAGGGGATTTACTGCCTCCTACCTCCTCTTGGAGTCCCAGCTACTCCAAGAGTGTGTGACACAAATCCCTTTGTCTCTTGCTTAACTTTCCTCACTGGGTCTTAGCTGACCAGTCTATGTATTCAGAAAGTTGTCAGGCATACAAGGTCAATAAAGGCCCTGCTTTGTCCGTGTCATTACTTCCATATGTTTCCTGGCCTATTCATAAAGATGTCCAGTGACAAAGGCGCTACCCCTTCCCGACCCACTGCACTATGCCATGGAATTCCAAAGGAATACCAAGTATTTCCTAATGATTAACAGACATCTTTCTTACTGCAACTGAAGCCTATTGGTACTCACTTTTCCCCAGGAATGTAAGAAGGGATTGTTTTCTTTTTCTTCATGTAGCTGAAGACCTCTTGCTTAGGTTAGACAACCTCAGATCATTCCATCTTTCCTCACAGATCATTTTTTTAGACCCCTGATTATTCCTTTTGCTCTCTTCACCAGCTGGACTGTATTTCTTGAAATGCAAGCTCCAAAAGGAGGTAACATTAAATCAAGTGACTTTTTAAGCTTCTGTTAGAAATAGGTAGGCGGCAGCACTGTCTCTGCTCTAGACCCCTCCAGCATATTGACTGGGTGAAGGATCTTTGCTTGCTATCTCTTCTGCAGTATGATAGCATACAGTCTAGCTGCACTCAGACTCAGCCCCTTCCCAGCAAAATTACTCTTATAAAGTACAAAGAAAAACATTTCAACTAAACCCAGTAAATTCTATGTTCATTTTCCAAATTCACAACAACATTTTGGGTAATATCAAGTTCCTCAAAGATGTACATGTTTTTTTCTTGCAACTCAGAGCTCTCCTCTTAAGTATGTAGCCTATCCCATTACATCAGCTCTCTTTGACCTTAGTTAGTCCCACTGTTAAGTGGAACCTTTCTGCTATAAAGTATTCTGTCCTGATCCTCTTGTGTTCAAAGCTGCTGATTCTTCCAAAAGCTCGAGTCTTTATTGCTACTTTTAAAACCTTTCCTTAGTCCTTGCAGATTTTTTCACTCTTTTGTTTTGTTTTTCAGAATTGGAGAAGCAGGGGGAATTAATTTCCTCAGCCCATTTAAATAGCTGATCATCAAAGTTAATAATCCACCACTGTTCCTTGACTGGCTGGTGTGTGACCTGGTCCTGTCGGTTCTACGATGCAGCCATTCTCTAAGCCCAGCTATAGACTAGATACAGGCACACATACCCAGCAGACACCACGTCAGGCTGGTGAGAGAAATGGGTCTATCCCTGTCAGATGCAGATTTCATCATTTGCATATGTCTCATGTCTTTTATTTCCACAGTGCTACGCTATCACTACAGGACCGTTCTGGAAGCACAGAAGGAGCCTTCTCAGAAGCTTTAAGTAATACAGGAAAAGGCTGCTTACTTTATTACAGGGCAGAGAAGAATAAATTAAAAAGGACAAATTACATGTGTTCTTCACACTTTGCATGAGCTGCCAAAAGCATGCTGGCCTGAGTACAGTGATGCCTGGCTTTCTTCAAGAAAAGCGAATTAGGGACATATTCACTAATTTGAGTAAAGTAGCTCTGTAAGCAGAGCAATGCACCTCTTGGTACGGCTCACCTCTGTGTCCCACAAAAACAGGGAACTCAGAGAACCAGAAACTCTTTGGCAAAAAAAGTAAAAGAAAAAATAAATGAAACTAATTTTATACAAGAATAGGGAGTATGACCAAACAAGAGCAATGCTGGTCACTTCTTAATTACTCTATCTGCCAAAGAGACAGGCAATATTTATGCAAATTATAGAGTCTCCATGTAGCACAAAGAAGTTACTGTTCTTTCCCCCTCTCCCTAAATGAAATTTATGATTCTGCAATTTATTAAATCCTTCTCTCACATGTGGAAATAAAAAAAAAAAAAAAAAAAAATCAACACACCCCAGAGGAGCACAAGAGGCATCCAGCTGATGCAAACAACATGCCAAGGCTTCATGCACATACTAGGTGTTTAAAAAGGGGAAGCAGATACTTCAGAAAAAAGTCCTGATAGCGTTGGTGTTCAGGTTAGGCTGCCCAGAGAGAGAACTAGCATGTTCTTGAGTCACTGGAGGGGATTTTCAGAGGCTATAGTACCATTCACGGAGCTGTTACTCAGACCTGCAGTGTGAACAGCCAAGATCTCATGGCCTTCCGATTAGATCTAAGAGGAATGCTGTGGGACCATTGTGTTTCATCCTCTGGGATTACAAACTGTGTAGTGACCATCTCAGTACTGAACATATACATGCCTTTAGAATAAACAACAGCTCTGAAGAACTGCAGGCTTTATTATCTGCACACTGGATTCTTTTCCAATGTTTTAGGAAAAGAAACATGTAAATTTGCAGACCTTGAGGTTTTCTACAGGAACGTGTGGTTAAAAAACAAATGACAACAGACTCACACTCAAGGGAAAAGGGCAGTATGTCTAACTGCAAAGAACAGCTGGGGTATATGTAATGTTACAGTTATTTTTCTACTTCCTTTATGATTAACCAGAGACCTTATTTTGCTGGATGCTGAATGCCCTAAAGTCCCATTATACGTCTCAGGAAAGAACCTTAACGATTTTTTTTAGGACCCATATCTGTACATATAACACGGCCTTTGAAGATGAAAGGATTTTTTTTCTTTGCCTCCATTTGTTGCTTTCTAGTTGACATGTTCCTATATGGACACTCAATCCCCATATATCAGTTGTCTAATCAGAGACATAATAACATCCTCAATGATAAAACTCTGGAACATCTATGAAAGTCAGAAGTGTGAGGAACAGATCTCAGATGATGCAGATGCGGTCATTGCTGTATGATCAAGATAAGCAACATTGCAAGTTCATTTTTTGTATGCTAAATAAAATAAAAAATGTCAATATTTACACATAACCTTCAAGGCTCTTACATTTGCAGCTCTTTAGTATTCAGTGCAGACCACATTTTCTTTAGTCCGTTACCAACAGCTTGGAAATTTAGTTAGAGGACGCAACCCAAATGTTCCTCCAAATGTTGTTTCCAAATGGTCATCTTGAAATATGCTGTTTAAAAGGATGAAACCTTTATGTGAAGATATAAGAGCCCATGCACAGAGCAATAAAAACTGCAGGGAAATCATCTGAAGATTAAAACCACTAATGATAAAGATATTACTGTTAGGCATAGTTTAATTTGTTGGTAACTAAATCACCAGAGGCTTTTACAGGCTGCTTGGAACCTAACTATTGTGTAGTGCACATTCAACCTCTAAGTGTACAGTGACACAAACAAATAAAAGCGATCATAACAGTTGAAATGTAGTTAGAGACACAATTGAGAACATCTGTATTGTAAGCAGAAATAAATTAGAAATACAGAGGTGTTTTGTAGCTGTGAAACTGAGGGATAAAAAAATAACCTACAGCACCTGGATTAAGCAGTTATAAATAATGTATAAAGGAAAAATCTCATTACCCCCTGTGTAAACTCCCCCCCAATGAAATATATTTTATGAATGTTGCATCACAGTAATAAATGCAGCATTTGTTTTCCCCATAAACTTTCCATTTCATGACTATAAGATAGTTTGGATTTGAAAATAATGGCCAGCGAATGTACTGTTTGCAGGATTAGTTTCCCTCAACAAGCAGCTTTGAACTGACCTTCAGTTTTTTTGGGCTAAAGAGCAGAGACTTACACAGGCTTAGCAGAACTCATCTTTGTGCCGACAAAGCTGTTGCAGAGCTGTACTCGACTTGCAACAGAACAATACTGTATAAACAAATCCAATAGCACCACTAGAGAGCATTTAGACTCGGAGTCTTGAATGTTGTAATTGCCTGATATCATGGAAGATTTTATGAGATTATGCTAGATAAAGGGTGTATATGAATGTGGAAAGTTTTCCCTTGTAAAATGCTAGGTCTTACAGCACAATGCTGTGCACTGCAGGATACTCAGTTTCTACTAATGTTAAAAAGAGCATGTGCTGTAGAAAAACTAGAATGCTTCCTTTCAAGTTTCCAGTCTCTCTTTACAAATATTCACAGTTCTGTGTAAAGACACCAGGATAGATTCCTCTCTTATGTTAGTTTTACACTAAGACAGCTTTGCTGAAGCACTCAACAGATTAGTTCTAGATTTAAGCAGTGTATTACTGTCAAACTGCACCACTGGCTTTCCCTACTGAAGATACCTTGATTTTCCACACATGAAAAGGGGTCAGCTGCCTGATGACCCAGGGCAGCAATCACTGATCCCCTTGGGAGATGTGCTGAATCATCCGTACACCTGATACACAATCACCAAGCCACAGTGTGGTGAAATGGGGGTAAGGATGGGTATGGAGAGCTACAAAGGAAGTCAGCATCTAGAGTCAAATTGAAACATAACAGATTGTAAATTAAAAGGATAAGAACTTTCCACCGGCTGAGAGAGATAAAATGTCACAAACAGAAAAACATTATAGAGTTAGATTTGAGGCTGGAGTGCTTTCCCTTTTATGATGAATGATTGGGCTCAATCGGGATGGGGAACGCAAAGCAAAGTTCCTCTTGAACTAGCTTAAAAATGCCACAGCTAAAGAAAAAAAATATAGTAACATCAATTTGAAAAAAAAAAAAAAAGCCAAAACAAAAACCATCTACTACAACGTAAAGGTCAGGAAGGATTTGGGTGTTTTTAAATGCTGTCTTGAAGAAATCTCATAAAGGTTAAGATGTCATGTAGTTTCAGAGTTACGGGCACTGGAAGGGGGTCCTTGAGTGCCAGCTATTCCTCGGGCCACTCAGTGACTGTGAGCTGCGGTGACAGTGGACAGTGGGAGGCTGGCAGATCAGAAGCTATCCCTGCCGCTGGGGAAAACCATGCCTTGCTCCCAAAAGAGCGAAGGGCTGTGTGGATATTTCAGCATCTGAGATTCAGGCGGTGTGTAACACACCAAAACATGCCTTAGTAACACTACAGCGGTCTAATTTAAATTACACAGTGTGCACATATGCAGTGTTCAGCCTCTTCAACCGCGTGTGCTGTGCCCAGGAGGAGCGGAAGGTATGCAGGGATGTCACTCAGAGCTGGGCCAGCTCCTGGTGGCAGCCCCTTGTGCAGGATGATTGCTCAGAGCAACACACTGACCCCTTGTGCTTCCTCCTCCTGCTGAGCACATGGATAAGCAGGGCAGAGAGGAGCCTCAGTGCTTTTTTTATGGGTCTTACAGATGAGAGCAGGGAAACTAGCACTACTGAAGAAGGATCTGAAGGATGATCCCATTCGCTTGTGCTCTGCCCTCTGCGAGATCCATGATCTCACTAGCACTGACTAGGTCCCTGGTCCTCCACTCTTATCTCTTACCTTCTCTGGTTTGCCTTACTCCCCACTTCTGGCTCATGAGCTGCCCAGGTGACCTTGCCTACTCCTTCAGAGCGGTGTGGGGAGGGAAAGGCCAAACCAGGGCAGCTTGATTTGGATGGTCAGGGGTTACCCCCAGGGAGTGCTACCCAGAGCTCACACAAAGGGACCCTGGACATAGGGAAAGCAGAAACCAGCTCTGAGTAAAAGAAATCTATTTCAACACGTCATGAATTTCACTTGTAGACACAAGGTGAACTGGAAAAAGGTGAACTATTTGCCTTGAATTTCCAAACAAATGCTACACAGAGACCATGAAATAATGGACAGAGACTGTACACTGTACCTCCACCTGCTGCATGCTCCCAGCTCCTCCAGCGAGGCACCACATGCCCTGTTCCCAGCCCTCTCTGGCAGCTCTCACTGCTCGCCAGGAGGGGAACAGAAGAAAAGTCAGATCTGTTTCCCTGAGGACTCACTGGGCTGTGAGAACCTGCTTAAAAACATCCTGCTCCTGAGGAAGCAATACACCAAGGAAGGACATGACAAGACATAGCTTCAGAAACCTGGATTGCCAGTCCTGGGATGGGAAGAAGAGCAGAGCAGCTCAATGTTGATTACCAGTGTCACGACGAAAAGTCCAACATCGGTTTCCCAGCCCTTCCTCAGAGTGGGCAGCGGGGTACTGCTTGACTACATCTCTGAGCGCTTGTCTTTGTAACACTCTGAAGAGTGTCATGCAGAATTACAGCGCTGTAAAAATAGTTACTAAAATAATAAACAATAATGCCACCAAAACTTCCCATAGTGCTGTGTTTGTTTCCTTGGTTTATGTAACTGCTCGGTTCCTCAAAACCATCCTCCAAAAGTTGCTATTTTTTCTGTTTGTGCAATACATGCAATTATTTCTCTGAAAAGCTGAAATGCTCTGCGTTAAGTAGTAAAACAAAGCATTAGCGCATCAAGTTTTAGAAACAGCAGCAATGCAAATAATTATTCTTTACAGAAAACAAATGCATCTTTATCATTCTTGGAGAAAACTGAAAAATTGCGTAACTGAAATCATTTCTCACTCGGTGAACAAAGCCATTTTCTTTCGCGAGATGTTCACTGTGTGCACCTGGGTGGTAAAAGACAGAAAACCCTGGCTTGTGCCCACACACAAAGGGGCTCACAGTATCATCCCCACGTCTTCAGTCTCCAAGCACTCACTGTGCATCCTCCCAGCCTCTGGGCCACCAGCTCACACAAACTGTAGCTTTATCTTTAGCTTTCCTCAATAAAGAACTGCTATTTGAACACGTCTTCTTCTGTCCTTCCTTCTCTCTTCCTCTCACTGACACAGATGTATATACGTGCATTATGTATGCACACATATCCAAAACATTCACCTCCACTTTGTTCTTGAGTTTACTGTTAAAATGATGCTGAAAACCATTATTGGGGCATATTTTTCTATCTGAAACTGGCTAGATTTTTCTGTAACAGCTGCACTCTAGATTTTAATTAAATAATACCAGTTGTGCCTTATTTAACTAAGCCAGCACATCTTCCTTATGTTCAGGTATATTAATTTCATTCTTTTTTCTAATGAATAGGTTTTTTATTTTGATATGCAACTCTCTATATCACAGGAAACCTTCATGTCAGTGTAATATTATATATGTATAAGCAGAGGTATTGTTATTGCCAGAGTAAATGCTGGCTACATATTCAGCAGGCTCAATACAAGCTGACAAACTTGTTCTTGGAAAATGAATATGGGGCTGGTGAGACCATGCCTTTGGCTCCTGTGCTACAGGCAACAACCTGAAGGCCACCTTTCTGTGTTCCCCTCAGATCATCATGAAGACTAACCAGCCTCCAGAGTCCCCATCTCTGTTGCTGATATTATTCAATCAAAGAGAGATTTTAGGGAAATTGATAATCTACAGTGCACGAGTATAGCGGTGGATACACAAGCACAGAGAAACCCTCCCAAGAAGCTCAACACCTGCAGTATATCCTACAAAAGAGCAAAAATAAATGTGTGTTGTTGCACATTTGTGTGAATGCCACTACTGCTTTGTCTTTGGAGGTAGCAGAAGACTCCTCTCCATAAATATCGTATGCACTCCCTACAGGAACAACCAGAACTGGCTGCCTAGAGCTGTAGGGTGGGAGCAAGCCCTAGTTGGGTTTGGTGCAGGCGCTGGAGAGCAGAGGCAATTTCACACCACTAGGTACTTGCAGCAGTATACATTTGCATCTATAGGTATGAATTCTGCAATTTCTGAGAGCTGTGAAGATTTTCTCAGCCATTGCACAATTTGTCTCCATATTATGCTTCTAGTATCATGCACAATGCATACTATCTGTCATCAAAGTCAATCTCAACTGCTGCTTGACATGGCCTTAATCAAGATGGATACAAAACCCAGTAATAAAGGTATTGCTGCCCCCAAAAGCAAAGTTGACACAATTGGCTGGTATGTTTATTTAAAAGGCTCATATCTATCCTGTTAGCACATTCCAAATTAAAGTCCACATTGTTTATTTTGAAGTGAAATTTGGGCTCCCGCTCTCCTTTGTTTATGAATGTCTGTGTTTCTGACAGCTGACAAAGGGCACGCTGAAGATTTACAGTACCCACAGGGACTTTCCCCACATAACTTTGTTCTACTTGCCCCAGCTGGAGAAATGTACTCATTGAGCAGCCCCAGAGGAAGTGCTTGTCTTACCCTGCTATTGCTTTTTCTTTCACTGTCAAAAATTTGCTGTGTCCAAGCCTAGCAACAATGGTCCTGAGAGGAGGTGATGTCCTTCCTCAGGTGCAGTACACAGGAACAGGTACAGTACTAGCTTCAGTGTGCTTCAGTTCAACAGCAATTTCTATACCCACCAACTCTGACTCCAGGTAAGATAGTGTCATGGCTTTAAATGTGAGTAAAATTATCTACACCACATACCCCATGTTTATTTATACCAAAGTAATTCCATTGACTTGTTACTGCTGCAACTTTAAAGACAGCCAACCTAGAGATTCCTACTTCTGCAAGTCCAAGTCCTATTTCCTTTGGCAGGATGTTCTCTTGCATACCAACTGGAACAAAGCAAGGACAGATGGAGCAGTTCCTAACTGAAACACCCAGAATCTTTGGCTCCAGATCAAAACTTTATAGCTTTTGCCCATCTTCGGTCTGCAAGCTTCACAGCTTTACACTAGTGGCACGACATGAGGATCTATGTTGTTCAACAACTTCATGTTTTTCCTTTATCGTTAGAAACTTAGTGTTCAAAATCCCTGAAGGTGGGTATGGCAGCATCGTATTCTCTCAAGTGAAGACATACAAAGAGGGAAAGCTACACATTTGCAACGCTTATGCATCACATCACATCACCTAATTTGCAGAAATTCTCACTAAGACTATCAGTAATAGGGTGGAGAAACTCATAAGTGTGCTACCTACAGGTGAGAACCACACAGGAAGAGTTCTGGTGTAATTCTTGACTATTCCTAAGCACTTGTGGTCAAAACATGCCAGGGCGTGTGTCATCTGCTTTAGTAGCTTCCAGCTTTTGGTAAATAAGGTTCTTTACCTTTATTCTGCAGAACGCTCATTTATGGATCCAATAAATGGTGACATCAGAAAATGACATTTGTTACTTGGTTAGACATAAGACCTGATGAAAGGTAAACGAAACCAAAACATAAAGACCCACTAAAAAGCTGCTAAGGAGAACAAAAGAAATATGTCAAGAGAAAATATGACAAACACACTTTATACATGTTTAATTTCTGTTGTTGGGGTTGGAAAACAGCTGCAGGTGTCCTCTAATTATATCACCATTTTCACAAATATCAACTGTCATATTTAATTTGTTACATTTACCACTCAGCCTCCTCAAACAGCATACTTCTTTCATTACACATTTAGTGCCAGAGTTTCTAACATTCAAGCTAACTTTCAAGCTAGTCAATTAATGCATTATTTACAAGTGAAATGTTATTAAAAACAGATTCTTAATTTACTAATGATTTAGTAGACCCCAGACAATATTCCAATCTGTTTTTATTGAAATTGGAAGAACACTTAGAACAAAGGGGAAAGTAAAGTCAAGGATATTTTGGCCTATTCATCTGTGCTGTATTTTGTGTGGTATTATGTCTACCCCTACATCTTCCCTCCCTTTTTATATTGTATTTTTAATACATAACCTAACCAGTTGCAGCATGATTGAGGGGAAAGGTCTATGAAAAATGAAAAACAGCACAAACACTATTGTGAGTTTTGTTTTTAAAAACCACCAGGCAGTCTGGAATGACTCAATACACATGTTCACCATACAATACAGCATATTTTGATTTACAGCGTTGTTCTAGCAGCACAGCAGGTTAAGAAGGTTAGAAGTCAAGGGAAATTAAATGTTATTAGCATTCCACCATTGTTGTGCTATACAAAAGTGAGTATGTAACTTTTCAAATCCATTTTTAAACTCAAATTTGTTTCAGTCTTTCAGTTTGTCAGAAACTTTTATGAGCACGTGTGTGATCCTTTGTCCTTCACATTTTTTGTTCTTTATCCTCTCCTATCTGTGCCTGTCCAGGATGGTCATTAATGACTAATCACACTCCCAGCTTCTCTGTTTGCCAAACTGCAGCCACCTACAATAACGCCATTGCCATTATAATGTTGACATTCACCATTTAGGGCCACTTAATACAGGAAATATCTATGATTCAGTGGCAATACTGATCAGTCGCAAACACTAACCATCAGCATTTGAATGGTGACCACGATAGCTTCAAGGTACTTATTTCTTTGTGTTTGTTTTCATGTGGGAATAAACAAAATCAAAGCAGAAATTCACAACCAGGCGTGTCAGCTACTCCCATAGGGGTAGTTTACCAACTACAGATATGCCCAAACCAAGCAGCTTCAGTTGGCTTTACTGACACACCATGGGGGATGCATGCTCCTGGGATCTGGCGCTCACATGGATGTGATCCCCTAGCTCATATCCAAGCAAGGTCACATTCACTGGGGCACCTACACGTGGGTAAAGAGGCTGGAGCAGATAATGTCTAATTTAGGCTTAGGTTTCTGCTTTGCTGCTTTGGTAGCTCCAGGGGCCTTGATGAGGTTAATAATGAGGTGAATGGGTGTTTCAGAGGGCAGATAGAGCCCCAAGGTCTGGTTGTTTCTACCCACATGAAGCCTGTGTCAGAAGAAACTTTGGATCTGTGGGCAATATATTACCATGCCTAGCTAAATGAGAGCTCACCCAACTAGGTCTGCACCTCTGCAGCCTCCATAAAAGGAAAGCAGGGGCAAACCTGAAGCCTTCTCTGTGCCTCAGAAGGTCATCTGTAAAATAGAGATAACAGTACTTCCTTGACTTGCAAGGGTGGACCAGAGATAAATTAGGTACATATCTGGGGTGGTCTCCTTTATGATGGCAACAGGAGTCACACAAACCAGTCATGTGGATTGGCACCTTTTCCTATTAACGCCCAGTGTATTTGGAAGACCTCTCATATTGTCACATCTTTGGGTGTACAGTCAGAAACATCAGGCTGACCACAAAACACCCACTTACTGACGATGCTGTGAGAGCTGCAGCCCATCTGATCATCAGGCACACTGGGGTCCTGCAGGTAACTGGGCACCCAGTGCAGCACCAGTTTCATTGTGCAGGGGCTGGTTCAGAGCAGGGAGAAGAGTCTCCTGCCAGTACCTATTTAGTTTCATTTGTGTGGAGGATACGGGGCTCCGGATTTCCAAGTCCCTGCTCTCATTCTTGCTGATGAGTTGTTGTGCTGGATCATTGCAAAAGAAGTCATCAGAAAGTTTCAGACTTTGCAAACTAATGCTCTGTTTATTCAACTTTCTAATCATTCCTCTGTACTATCTGTGTTTCACATACCGTGAAACTGCACTACACTGTGCAATTGAATTAGCTGTACAGTGACTCAAAGGCATTAAACAATGACTTTGATATTTTAAGTACTGTCTAGGAGGGATTTTTAATTCTTTCCTCATAATGAAACAAGCAACACAAGAAAAATACCCACAGTTACACAACTCTGAAATATTGATTTTCTTTTCCATTCTGGGTAGACCCCTTTGACACAACAAAACAAAAAATATCCTTAAAGCACTCAGCTCGCTTAGTAGCAGAATAAAAATAAAACAAGCACTGACACACAATTTTAATGCCACCCAGCAACACAAGAATTAAGACCCTGTTTTTATTTCCACTTCGTAAGTTCATGGTATGTACTACAAAGGCAAACTGTATGGGAACTTTCCAGATACTGCCAAGCTTATGGGCATAGATGTCCAAATTCTTTTAGCTATAGCTGTATCTGCAGCATTAGTGCCTACTGTCCCAGATACAGGGCTAGATAGCAAAGCACAGGTATTTGAACTGTTTGGGGTAAGCCAATTTGTTGTGACTGGAACAGGTTAGGGAGTGCCCATGCAAGTATCTCAGCTGGCAGGTAGAGGAAGATGCTAGCCTTCATCAGGGGAGCAGTGACAGGCTGCTGGAAGGAAGCAAGCCTGCTGTTGGCACTGCTGCAGCTGCAGGAGGGCACAGACTGCCTGACCACCTCTAGCTCCTATGGAAAGCAGGGGAAGAAGAAAAGAGGAAAGCGCTGCTGTGCTGTGCTCACTTGGTCAGCAGGGCCCCCAAGGATGAGGCAGAAGCAAACAGCTACTGTGTGGAGCAGGGGGCTGAGGTGGGCCCTGAAATGCCACCCGCATTGCATAGGCAGCAAAGGAGGCCAGCTGTTGCTATAGCGTGAACTGTGCAGAAGGAGAGCCAGTCCTGCCATTGACAAAATCAGGGTCTCCAGGTGGGTTCTAGCTGGAGACTGCTGGAAGTGGGGGTGGAAAGGGGAAAACTAGTGAAGCAATACCATGAGACTGTTGGCATTAGCTGTTAACAGCACAGGGCCAGGCACCTAAGTGATGACTCACATCTCACAATAAATACATGAATAGTTGTTGAAAGCTTGTTTGACTTTCACAAAGGGGTTTAAGCAAACATTTGTTTGTTCATTAGTCTTGAGCAACACTTTTATGGCAGGAGATGCATTAAACCTTAACATATATCTGCAACCAAGATATTTGGTTGTT
The DNA here is from genome assembly GCF_016699485.2 of Gallus gallus. Taxonomy (NCBI): domain Eukaryota; kingdom Metazoa; phylum Chordata; class Aves; order Galliformes; family Phasianidae; genus Gallus; species Gallus gallus. The sequence continues at coordinate 15,392,203 of NC_052539.1, read as the reverse complement.
TTACAGATTAAGACACAAAGCAATGCACACTGTTTACACAGAAAGGCCTTGAAATACCTGTAATGGAGTGAGATACAGTTATTGGACACTGGCACTGTGAATCTTCATTCTCTTGAAGGTTAGTTGGGATGCCATGTCTCTGAAGATAAAGCCTTAAAGGGCCCAGTTCTGCTGCTGCCTGTGTGTCTGTATCAACTTCCAGATTTCCTGACTAGTTTTGAAAAGCATCTGAATGAAATCTGCTTCATTAATTAAGTTATACTGGTGTATGGGAAAGTATCACCATACACAAACTCCTCAAGACAGATCACAGCACAGACTGCTCAGTGTTGCATCTGGAAAATATAATTCAAATAGGAAACTCTTTTCCCCGAAAATCCTGAGCTGGCAGCATCACAGCCACAACATTTGGATTGCCATGGCACCGGGCAGCATGGCCAAGGAGCACTCATCAGGCTCCAGAAGGTGTCTGCATGCAAGCCCTGCTGTCTTCTCAGCCCGTCCGTGCTCCTGGGTCCCTGGGCAGCTGCTGCTGGCCCATGTCCCACTGTAGGGCAGAGGGACTGTGGGCTGCTTTCAGGGCCCCCCGGTTGGACTCTGGGGAGCTGTTGCAGCAGTTGGGAATCAGGAACTTGCACCCTGACTCTATGGGTGGCTGCAGGAAGAAGGTAAGTCTAAAGTCATTAAGAATGTCTCCCGTCTTTATAGCTGCTTATAATGTAGTTCTATCAAAACAAAACAAACAAACAAACAAAAAAAAAGTTTGGAAGTATATAATTTTTTCAATCTACAGAGCAGACTGAGAAGATGTTATGACTCAGTCCTCAGTGATGTAACACTGACTTCAGTGTAACTATCCTGATTTATACCTGTGAAGACATAACTATTCTCAAATGAATGAGTTACTCTATGCCTCTCCACCCAGGGTAGGTTTTCTCCAGTGAGCAGTGCTGCTTAGTGTAATGTTAGATGTAACGAGGGTCAGCTCTAACATAATCACAGACCTGAGGTCTCCAATTTATGCGCCTCTGTGTCTTCACCTCATCTCACCAAGTGATAACATAAAAGGTTACGACGTGCAAAGCAAAAAGCCCAAGTCGTTAACTTCCTGAACTTGAAAATATTACATTCCTAAAATTACTGTAAGCACAACATACTTGTCATCCTATCCAGCTGATACGAATGGAAGATGGCATGCAAATATTTGACAGCATAGCTACATTATTATCATAATAAACTTACACATGTATTCTGCATGACAACAAAAACTGTAGCTTACTTGATTTGGTATAATTCATTTCACTATTTCAGATTTTCATTAGTTACACTAGAGAAAACTACAGCTTTGGGGGAAATGATGACCAATATCTTTCAATATCTCTCTGCACGCACTGCGGTGCAGCAATGGGTTTTATCACTAAAGCCAATGTACATGGATTGAAAATATTTCCTGCTTCTCTCTGCCTTTCTAAATAGAAAGCTTATTCAAAGCCAGCCCATAATGACCACATTTTCCTGCAATCTTGGAATGGGTAAAACTGGTGCAGAAGAGAGATGTGACCATGTTGTATGCCCTGCTGACTACTATTGTCAGTATGCAGTGTAGCCACAAACCTTGCAGAGAGAAATCACAAGAAATTTCCTAGAATAAAACTAACTGTTGGCATGAGATAAATTCCATGCGGCCTCAACAAGATACTCAATCTAACGTTACATGCCATCAAAGCACAGAAAAAACTTTTGCTGAAAACTCACAGTATTGGTCAACTTCCTCTAGAGCCCAAGGCAGACTGTATAGCTGCACAAACTTGAACTCAATAGCATGGGTTTGCATTGAGATATATAACACAGGCTGTTTCTCCTTCCCTCTTTCAAATGCAGCCACCAGCTCCAGAAAGTTCAGCCCTCCTGTCTGCATTTCCTGACTGGACAAGAACTATTCTCCACTTTGAAAGCTGCTGCTGTAGATATTCAACAGCTATAGCAGCCTTTCCTCAGGCCTCTTCATGCCCTGCAGTTAAACACCATACATGCACAGGCATGAATTCTACACAGAAATGCAAAGTCTCAAGACATAAAAAACTGAAATTCACTCCTAGTCAGCACTCAGTAGGTGAACTGATAACAACTCAACTGCTCCAGCACCAGGAAGAACTGGGGTCTACTGGTTGAGAGAAACTGAAGCACTGGAGGTGAAGACTGCAAGAAGATCCTACCTCAGTAGGAGGACAGCATTCAGAATTTATTGTACAGTTACAAGAAAAGAGGAAGGTGTCAGGCAGGTGGAAGAAGAGCATTTAGAAAGAGCCTAAGGCTCATTAAAAATGGCAGCTCACAAAAATGCAGATGCTTTAGAAAAGGAAGAGGAATCCAAAACATAGAGTTTAGATGAAGATCTGAAATTCTGGAAACCTGAGAATGTTTGGATGTTAGATGTTTGTCTCATTTCCATTGCTTTTCCAGCTAAAAAAATAGTGATGCTTCCTAAAAACTAATCCAGCTGGGCCCTGCTAGAAGCCGACTCTCAAATGCGGAGTTTAAAAGCTGAAATGGCAATATTTAGAAACAGTCTGAGCAGGCTGCAGGCATGTCTCAACAGAGAACAGAACAGGGTCTCAGCAAGCCTGAATCCTGTGAAGGATTGTAGGAGGGCAAGCTATGAGATGGTCAGGCACTGTACCAAGTTAACTTTGCTACACCCACTTGCTTGTCATTTTCTTTGAAACTCAAGAAGAAAGGACTAATAGCTGAACAGGGGAACTCAGCCATGCAGACAGGGTAACGGCCTCCTCCACTGGACTGTCATGATTTTTGTTCTCTCTGGTTTTCATGCCATTTAGCATTTAAACAGGTGGCATTTGAGTGGAATCAGTTTCTCCAAACACTGTACCTTATGTATTGAGTACCAAAAAGTTATTTCAAGGGCTGTGTTGCTATGTGATTGCAGAAAAAGCAGTGCAGGGAGAAATGTCACCAATAAGAGCCTTTGGAAAATAGAAAACATTTAGCTGTTGTGAGATTACTTTTCTCTTTTTGTTTTCATTGTTTCGAAACATATAAAAAGACTGTAGTTTATATCTGCACTTTTGATAGGTTGTGTGACTCACACTGTGATTACAGCAAAAATATCAAAGAGGAAAAATATACATAACCCATGGTTAGGATTAACCATGGGTTGCAAATAATCAGTGTTTACAGCACATTTAACCTGGGTGCAGTACAGTTTGTTCAGATTTTATTTAAGGCTGAATATCCAGTGTTGTGTTTGGAGTAGTAAGCACACCACTGACATCAGCAAGGACAGAACTCTCCTGCTGAATGCCAAACAGAATTTTGCTGAGTTCAACAGTCTGGAAGTTCACAAAACAAGAAGCATTTCTTGCCACTATTAAACTGCAAAAAGCATTTGCTTAAGAAAAAGGTTTTTTTTACAATTGGCATTTCCAATCCCAGTGCTGGAGGCGGCTGTCTTACTGAAAATTGATGTCCTTCGTGGCACTGGCAATAGACAAACCCAGTGGAAAAGCCCATAAACAAGTTTCTTGGTGAATTAAATGTTGGTTTAACCACTGGAGAAAGCATTTGGTTGTTACCCTATTATTAAAACAGGTTGAAAATGGATTCACATACTCTCCTCTGCTGAGTTAATTGTCGTATGGTTGGCTCACAAACATCATTTTTCAGCAACATAGCCACCTCCAGCACAAAGCACAAAAAATGCCAATTGTATCTGAAAATGGCTTTTCAGATCTATTACCCACGTTAACAATTTGTAGTTTATTTGTGATGAAAGACAATTCTTCTCTAAGAACAATGGAACCATTGGTTTAAGCAAAAGAAAGGAAGCCAGGAACCAGATTTTCAAGTCCACTTGAATTGTCAGATAGATTGCTGAGTACTTAACTGTTGGGTAAACTTGGGCCTCATTTGAAGGCGTGAATATTAGAAACACACTCTATGCAGCACATCAAAGAATCTGTGTTTGAACTGATGAGCACTTATATTTACTTGCCAGCTCCAGAAGTGAGCAGATGAGTGCCATGGCCAACCTGTGTGTCACCCTGCTGGATTCTGCTGCAGCTCTACAGATGGCTCTTGACTCCTGCTGGGTTCCCACACTGGAGGCAGGCGGGTGCTCCAGATTCCAGTTCCAAGTCAAACCATTTCCATATCCTATCATCCTGAAAAAGGGTCTGAAAAGGAGGTCTGGATTCTATGGCCGAACCCTGCCATGCACCACTGCCCAGGTTCACCAGAAGATTGCTGATCTTGCAATACATTGATAATTAAATTTTCTTTGGGAAATCATAGATGGGGGGTAAAGTAAACTCTATATGTAGGCAATATTAACAAAAAGGATTATTACATCTTCTGCAGTATCCAGCTGGGATTCTGGGTGCTGACCAGAATAAAGATGGATGACAATTTTAGTTTTCATGTATATAGCTTTTCTCTCTATGCTAGAGATCTAATCCAGACAAATGAATAAGATGTGGTGAAATACATTAGATACAGCCTGACTAATTAGTCTGGGTGAAGATGTCTAGGGATAGAAAGACTCTCACCAGTGCTCATACTGGATCTCCTCCCCATGGGCTGTACTCTGGGCCTCTCCATCAGAAAGCACTGAGGCTCAGAGGCAAGGTTTCATTTATTGTGGGAGAGAGACCACTGAAGGAAATGAGAGAAGAGACAGAAGGCTGACAGATCTTTAATCAATTGGTGGCGATCAAATTTTGTATTTGGTGGCTGTTACTTGATCGTTGGCCACCAGTGCAAAAATGAGAGGACTGGTCATTCTACCAACTACTGGGCCAAGAGCAGTTAACTGGGATGGTCACAATACACGGCGTAAATACACTGATTATTTGATAATTTAAACAAATTTGCTGAAATGGTTCCCTCACAAGTTAAGAAACATCATGTTTACTGATCATAGTACCTGCAAAGCATTTTTCCAAATGAGACACATACATAAGGTGTATCCAAGTTGGCAATGGAAGCTTTGTACTCAGGTCACCCAGCCAGTAACAAATGAACAATCTGATAACATAATGGATTAATATTTCTTAGAAGAGATTTGGCTAAACAAACACAAATGGTAAAAAGACACGAGGCAATGTAATCAGCCCACACACATGCTCTCTGAGACAAATGAATGAATGTTATTCAAGGTCCATTTGTAGTCTCAGTACTGAACTTGGCTGGATTTGGACTGTTACTGTAGCCTCAAACTGACCTACTTTAGGAGAGAATTAGAGAGGTGAGGCTCTCTGTCCTGTTACCAATCCCTTGGGATGACAGTCTCCTTTTTGAATGTTTTATATGTGTTTTAAAGAAATCGATTGCCTGAAGCTTAGTATACAGAAACAGTCCTACAGTGACATGCCAGGGAATGTGTCAGATAAAGAAAAAATAAGATCTATAAGGAGGCAGGTTTCACCTGCGGACTTCCAACATTCACTGTAAGCCCCGCTAAGGAAAAATATATGAAAAAACAGCTTAGGTTATACCCTCAGCTGATGCAAACTGATGTAACATCACTGCCACTGCAACTCATAATTCAGAAGAAAATCTTTTTCTCATCTTTAGTGTTCTGATATTAACTCAGTATTATGTTAAACACTTCCATTTACACATTTCTTCACATTACATGTGGGTTTGCTATAAACAGTATAATTTCTACAGAATGGACCTGAGATGACTTCTATATATATGTGTTTGAAAATCATTGTTTGAATGAATTAGGCTGGATTAAGCATAGCCTGCAATACGCTGGGTGGTTCTGCTGCCCCAAGAACTGCTTTGCGGTACTGAAGAGTCATGGCCCCTCTACCCTGAACTCTCCCTCACTATAGCTTCAGGATGAATGCGGTATCACATAGCTGATCACCAGCCCTGCCTCCCTTAACACCTCCTCCTGACTTTCAGGCCCTGCTTTGTATCTTGTTTAGTGGCATTTACATGTCCATAAAGAAGGCATGTTTGATTTTTGGGGCAATTTGACAACATTTTACAGAAGCATGTGTGACAAGTCTTCAGAAAAGCAAGTGAAAATCATGCATTAGTCCCATGGGAAGAATGTGTTCACCAGGCTCTGAACCAAAAAGCATGGCAGTTTGGCTCATTAAAATGCTCAACAAAGAATAAATCTGACAATAACTTTAAACTCCTTCATCTTAACTGAGGAAAGCAGCAGAAGCTGTGATGGTTGCTGTTCCAAGAAGAACATGTAGCTCATTGAATTAAGGAACACAAATGCATATCCAAATCAAACGACAGGGATATCATCCTATCTACATCCAATAAATGAGGTGAAATGTGACACAGATAAAACGAGGTCTTCCTTCTCCTCCTGCAGGGGACCACTGGCAGCATGCTGTGTGCAGAGGTCTTTGCCAGAAAATGTCCAGGCCACAAGGACCCATGCTATGGTGGGAGCCCCCGGCATCTCAGCACTGTGCAATACAATCCTCATTCAGGAAACAACCTGGGCTGTGTGGCACCCATGCTGCTCAGGAGCAGGGTTTGCAACGGTTTGCAGCCCTCCGGCACTGCCCCACCAAGTGAGGTGCAGCGTGAGCAGGGTGCTGGATTTGTCATTCCTGCCTAGGATCAGAAGTACCCTTAAAGTCTGCCAAAAGCAAATGACGAGTTGGCAGAGCCTGTGGAGAGTGGAAGTTTATATGAATCACATCTTTATTTGTGAGAAGTTTGAGGAAGAACATGATGTCAGGTTAAAACATGCTCTGAAAGGAATGTAGCTTGCAGGACTAAACTGAAATAATGTGTGCCTCTACAAACCCTGCTACAGTTCTTGGCTCATTTGACTGGAAAAGGGGAGTAAGGACAGTTTTGGAAATACAAAACTATGGCTCAAATGCCACCAACTAACATTGCAGTGAATGTGTGGGAGAAATTAGAAGGATGAACATTCAGAACTCCAAGGAATACCTAATAACATTTTTACTGCGATTTTATACATTTTTTTTCAAACTACATACAGATCACATGATGCTCATTCTGTCATTAATAAGCAGTAATGATCCCCAAAGCAGCCACCACCTTATATGAATCCCACTGCATCCCAGTGGCATTGCACAGAACAGAAAAGTTCCTTTAGCTGCTGACACCTTATCTCCTGGTAACTGTGAATACTTGTTGCTGTATTATGGATTTCTTTTTCAAAACAGTTTCAGAGAAAAAGAGGATGCTAGGCAGAGCTTCAGAGATAATTCTACAAGGAAATGACAAAAAGAGAGGGAGGAAGAGCTTTCTCTTAATGAGAGGTTGCATTGTTTTCTCATTCAAATAAAGTTTTTTTGTTCAAAGATGAGAGAAAACAACTTTTAGATACTGTTACTGCACCACCTGGCACATGTACAGGCTAGTACACATTTTAGACCCTTACAGCAAAAAGAAGCTGTGAAGGGTACATGAGGCAGTTGCTTTTCCCATCATCTCTTAGCTAATCACAAAAGAAAATCCAGGTGGCAAATCCCAACCCCAACACCCCTTGTATAGAACGCTCTTTTTTCAGTAAACATTTGTACTTGCTGTTTCTAATTTCAAATATGCCAAACATTGGTTTTGAACTACTTGCACGAAGTGGGAGTGCCCCCCTTTTTCTAAGTTTGCCCACATTTAACTTCGAAAAGGCTTTGATGGGAACAGTCCATAGAAAGAAGAGATGTGCTTCATTTTGCCCATAAATGCAACTGCATGCATGGTTCTGGGCTATGTGGAATGTGCATAGGATACTGCTTATGCTGCCTATGCACAAACAACAAATGTTTGCAGGCACATTTGAAAATGAGCTCTGCTCAGAGCTCATTTTTATGGTGTATAATACTACAGGAATGCCAATCATACTCATAAGTTTACATCACAGTGGACATGTATTGCTTTAAAACCTTTCCAACAAGGTGAACAGTCCTGGGACAAGATGATGTTCAGGATGCCTTTCAAAAAGCCATCGTTCCTTCTCTAGTCCCCTGTTTTAAAGATAGTGTCTCAGAGAACTTATCACGTGGTGATAGCTGGATGGCACATTTACAGAACATTTAAAAAACACTGAAAACCTCATGTTGCTGAACAAGGAAGATTATAGCAGGAAAGGATCTGTTCCCAGAAAATCATAGTTATGTTCCCATTTACAGTGAACAGACCATCTAATTTTTCCAGGGACATTGGATTCAACACTGACTTTGTTTAAATTAGCTTTGTCTATTTGATCTTAGTCCCAGTTTACACCATTTCTAAAAGGATTCTTCTCTCTGGCTTGCACTGTATTTCAGCACAGTAGGCAATTTAAACTTCTGCTGATATGATACAAATACGCCTTAACAGATGTGTTAACATGCTCCGTTACACCAGTTGCACTATTGTTTCTGCTAAAGCACAACATACACAGTAGGACCATCTAAATAACTAGCATTCCTATTGCTCTAGAATACCTTTTGATTATCACATACATGCCAACGCAGAGCTTTCATCCTGAGCTCCTTGTCTTTGTCTCCTTGACCAAGAGGCTGGGACACAGAGTGGAGACTTCTTCCACTCCATCCTCTCAGAAAGATGTAGGCTGTAAGGAACTAGACACTTACTGAACACATAACAGGATCCTCCTGGGGGCTGCTCCAGGTCACCTTGGCAGGCACCAGTGTGAATACTGCAAAGGAAGGCAATATAAAATGGAGATCTGAAAACAGCTTCAAGCAATCAAGCCCTTTTTCCCATTGCAGTTAGGGCTGAATAGAGGATCACTCTAATCCTACTTAAATTGCCACACAGGTGTTACAATGGATGGTTTACAGTGACTCCATCTTGCCCTCCTCAGTGAACTACACCCTTTCCTGAAGTGCACCTGGGCTCGCAGCAGTTGAGCACACAAAGCCTCCGATGGAAACTCCCAGCAAACAAACTCTGTATACAGTAATCCAGAAGGAATAAACTTAACAGTTACTGCTTGATATTTGAACATCATTTAATGAGTGCCCAGAATTCATCTGTAAATGCACATTGTTAATTTAGGGCCTGCTATTCATTAATTAGAGGCTTAGTGGCAAGTGCCATTGAGCTATCTGCAATGTTTAAGGTTACATCAAGCCCTAGTAAATGGCTTGCTGATAACAAGATGCATCCATCTTCATTACTTGGCCACTCCTGTCTGAGTTTGCTCTGCTTCCTGTAAGGCCTATGTCACTTGGAACTGAAGAATTAAACTTTTATCCAAACCAGATTCTGCACTTTCACCTCTTTTTATTCCTTGAGTAGTTCCAATTTATTTTACTTAAATGACATCGGATTACCTAACATGGAGAGGAGCAGTAACTTAACCTAAAACAGTCTGCAAATCTTTAGTTCTGGGATAGTGTTGCAGTGGGTTAACATTTACAGAAACCATTACATTTATATTTCATCTGATACCGGTCTCAGTGTAAAGAAATAGTTTCTCATTTTTCTTCTCATAAGGCTACAGCTTAGATAGGATAAAAAAACAGTGGAATACAGGAAATTAATTTTAAATCTGAAGAATAAATATCCCTTTTTGTTAAAGTTTACTTTTGCAATGTTACACTCTCAAAATATATATCATTCAAGGCAATCATAATTCAAGTGAAATAATTCACAAACAGCATAAAGACATTTCCACGTAGATCCTCAGCTATACACATGCGTCTGTGTGTGTTCATCCGGGGCAAGATCAGCTCGTCTTTCCCCAGTTTCTGTTAAACATGCTCCATTTTGAGCAATAACGCTACTGTCTGGGTCTAGGGACATGTAGTTGAATCTATTCACTGACTTTTTAAACTCACTGTTTTCCCTTAGAACTACAAGTATGAGAACTTAAAATAAGAAACCGACTTCTTTTGGCAGATGGTCTTTTTAAGTAGCTGCTGCAAGATACATGTAATGCTACCTGGCATGGTTGTTTAACACATGAGGGTGCTCGCAGGTAGAGCCTATTGTTCTCATGAACCATAGTTCAATTTTAAGCATCACTGCTTGGGATAGGTAATTGTAATCACAGTGGAAAGCAACTTTCTGGATGTTGATGCTCAAATTATGTATGTAGAAGGGAAGAGAAGGAGAGGTTGCTTGCTGGAATGGATACTCAAGGGAGGGTACCAGAAAATCCTTGTGCCACTGAGCTGGCATGCTTATCACAGAGCAGCAGAATAGACGGCAAGTATAGCAAGAAAAATCTTCCAGGCTACTATTGCTTGGTGTCCTTGCTGCCAGCTGGTTCACAGAACATTTGTAACTTTTTCACGGGTAAGCAAGCAGAAGAAATGTCAGCTGACAGGGCGGGCAGATGTAGGGACCACAGCTACAGCCAGAGCAGCACTACACTTGCTTGGGCAGGTCTGTAACACGAGGAACACACCACCAACTCTGTAGCACTGTACTGTCAGACACCCTCCCGCCCTCCTTCCCCCCCCCACACACTGCATTTAAGACACACACAGCTACCAAATGGTGGTGAATAGCAACTTTAACAATTACAGTCAAATTCCAGGAGGTTTAGTTGTAATCATGTATCACTCTTCCATTAGTCTGCATTTTTGCTAGACGCTAAATGAGAAAATAAAACCAAAAGGGTGCGGAGAAAAGGCAAAGCAGACATAAAGCTTCCTTTGTAACATTTAGGCACAAAGTTATCTACATTATCCATGATTGAAACAAACAATCTTAAGCTGAGTATTTCTTAAATTTACCAGAAGGATGAGCTGGACTCTTGAGGTAAGTGCTCTTTGAAGCTAATGTGCTACTGTACAAAGAAAGCTTTACTTTCCTTTAAAAAGATAAAGCTAATATTGTGGTGGCACAGGCTACAATGCTGCCTCTGAAATGGAGGTCAGAGCTGAAGGTTCTTTGCTTGCAGAAAGCTAGATAGAGGTATTTTAATTTTAGTTTTATTATTATTATTATTCAAACAAAACCTCTGTTCTAGCATCCTGAGCTATACTTGCAGGTCTCTGGCTAGGAAATCACTCATCTATCCAATTTCTATTATTCAATATTGCATTAAAAATATCAGAAGAGGAGGAAGAAAAAACTTTGGGCATTCTCAGGTCAAGGCGATTTTTAAAAAGGTTAAAAGCTGTTCAGAGGGGTTACAGTATCCATAAAAGCAAATGAGATTATATTTAAAGACTGATGGAGAAAAAGCAATAATTGAGATAAAATGCTACTGTCTGAAAAAGGTTTAGACTAAGGAAATGCTGATATTAAAGCAAAGAAATTGAAAGACTTACAGACCAGCCATCACATCAAAGACAGCATAGTATTTCATTAAATTTGCAACAATTATGTTTACTTTTAATGTTTAGTAGGTTTTTGACTTTCTTCCATCATTGTTCTGTTAAATATTTTTGTAATAACTTGGGGAATATTGTGATTGTGTGTCTCCAAACACCAGCTGTCAACTGCTGACCTCTTTGTTCCTTGCATCTGTAACATTACAAGCCTTTGTCCTGGAAAGAGTTATGATGTTTCAATCAAATTCATTGTGAAGTTACAAAACCCATAACATGATCTGGATAATGACTGCCTGGATACACTTATAAAATATATTTTAGAACCCCTCAGGGAATAGAGATTGGAAAAAAATCACAAACATTACTCCCCGATGTTTGCCACTAATTGAATGAATGATCATTGCATGAGCTGAGTGTTGAACGTGAAGCCGTCTGCAAAGGTGTATGGTAAATAAAATGCACAGAAGCCTAAAACCTCAAAATAACTGAGCCTAAACATCATCTCAGTCCTGAAAAGCAAGCCTTAAAAGTACCCAGAGTGCTGAGCTGGGCACAAGGTTTTTGCTTAGCCCACACAACTCTGGCATCTGATTGAGAAATTACTATTTGGATTTCAAACTGCCCTTTTCTCTCCTGTGACTTTTACCCAAGATTTACTAAGTCTCAAAGGCTGTAGTAATTATTGCCACAGGGAGCTGTGATAGAGAGTTGGTTCACAACCAATCAAATATCACAGCAACAGCCACTGAAGAGCTGTATTTGTCTTTTCTGTCTGTGACTCAGGAGCTTGCTCACATTTTGGGACACTGGCAGTCTCGTGACAGATCCAACCAGTTTCTTAAAACCTGCGGAATATGTCAAGAAGGTTGTCTAGAATACAAACACCCAAACTAGCACACAGACCAGTTAAAAGTGGTGCAAGACTTGGTGCCTAATAAGTGTTGGCCCTTGTTTTTCCTCACTGATACTCATGGCGCCCGTTTGGGCATGGCTAGTAACATGACCCGCCAAAATTGCTTCTGCATAGGACTGTGGGGTGACACATTGGTTAGAAAACATAGTTAAAAACTCACTGAACTAAGCCTTTCGCTGTATGCAAAGCTTTGTAAACTGAGAGTGATTTCTGTAATATTAAATTCCTCCTCCCTTCTATTTTTTTCATATGGACGCAAACAAATTTTCACAGATGCTAACTTGTTTGTTGGGGATGGCTTGGGATCTCTTCCATTTAGATATCCTGTGATGGTCTAGTTTTCAGTGTCTGGTGTGGGTGGTTGGCCTCCTCACTCTCTTGGGTTTGATTCTGCACATTCGCTGAAAAGGCAAAACATTCGTATAGGAGAATGACAAAAGGTGAATTACAAATTGTGCACTGTTGGTAATGAATTTTCACAGAAGTCATTCGTGTCAAAATACCTGCTGGTCTGCAATGTGCTTGTGAGGTGCTATCATGAAGAGGTTCCTGGTTGTCTGAATAATGTGATAAATGGACAGCAATGCCATGAATTCACCACCCGGGCTGGAAAATATGTTTGCACATTCCTTTTTATATTATTTGTATCTGTTTGTGGTAGGCTTTTCTCTGTTATCCTTTGTCAGGGTGTCCACAAGCTCGGCTGAAGGAAATTTTCTTTTATATTCAAAAAAGTTGTTAGAATGACTTTCTGGACTTGCATGCTTTGTTTTATTTCAGCCTCTGGGATTCTCAAACAGGTGAGTTGCCATCTTCTAAAATCATGAAAAAATAGAAATGATATTAAAAAAAAAAAAAAAAAAAAAAAAAGGCTATGAAACATCTGTTTCTAAAGAGAAGACAACCCAAGAAGAAACAGCACAGGTCTGTAAATAATCATTTTAATTTGGGACCTAAGGCAACCTTGACAATGCCCCTTTAGGTCTCTCTCTATTGTCTCTATTTATATCACGCCATCTTTATTTACTGTTCATTTAGCAAGTAAAGACTGTCCCCAGCACTCCGAGTGCCAGGCTGCAGAATTGCTGCAAGTCTCCTTACTTGCCACAGGTAAACCAATCCTGCAATGAGATGCTCCCTATTCTCCCTCCAAGATCCAGAAAGAAGAAACTCATTGCTTATGCTGCAATTTTGATAACCTAACTGGCAGAACAGTTATTCAAATTTTAAGCTTCTAAATGCGGCAAGATCAACCTGGCCATCCACATAAATAATTTTGACATGATAAGTATGCGAGTGTGATGATAACTGATAAGTGAAGCAATTACCTTGCTTTTTTGGATTATATTAAATGAAGATTCTGATAGAGTAATGAAAAGAGACAAAGCAGACAAAAAGGCGGCTGTAGAGCTTTTGGGCACTGTGTTATCTCTATTATACCATATTGAAATAGAGAAGCTATCACCAATCATGCTTCCTATGTAACTTCTAGCTTCTAACGGTGAACAATGAATAAATTGTCACAAGACAGTAACTGATAAATTGGGATTGGCAGTGCTTTTTAAAAGTGTAAATAAACTTATCAGCCCCCTCACCCTCCCGGCAAGGCAGTGCAGTTTGCATAGGATTTTTTATTTTGGTATGTAGCAGTTTGCAAGGTCTCCTTTCATTTACCCACCTCAATCATCTTTTGTTTGGCCATCAGTTTTAAGTAGCCACTTCAGCATAAGAGTTTACTCCTGCAGTAGCATCCTTTTTGTGGTATACAACAGAGCACTTTGCTTTTGTGTCTACGTTTTTTTACTTCAGTTGTTATCCTCTCCTAATTCCTGCCATTCCGATTAGAAGGCACTCTAATTATATGCTTTTACGCCGGCTTTTATTTGCATGCAGAGGCACACAAAGATATAAATAGCACTTTCAAGCAAAGGTGCCCAGTTCTTAGTTTCTAAGACAACTTTGAAGACACTCAGTACCTCATGGATTAATTAGAGTTCTTCAGAACTGTGCTATTTCTTTCCAAAGGCAGATACTGATTCTTTCTGCAGCTAGTGGGAATTCTGCTACTGATCTTGGCAGGATCTAGCTCAACATTCTTTTTGGTGCGGATCATGTGCTGAAACTGATATTTGTACATTGCATCCTTTCAAGACAAGGCACAAATGGAGGGGGAATATAATTCCCCTGTTAAAATTAATTAAGTAACCTAACACCGTACATCTGGGGAGAGGACAGAAGGGGAAAGGAAGTTCTCCTTGTTCTCTGTTTACCATTTGAGGGCTGCTTCATGCTGCAATAGCATCACAGTGCTGTTATTAAGGTCTCCTATGGTCTGCAGCCAGCTAGGCCTAAAGGCAGTGGCAGAGTTCCTGCTTTGTGGGGCTCATTGCTTTAGGGTGACCACATCTTATCCCAGCAAGAAATTTATCACTTTTTTTTTGACAGATCATATCTCCACTGTTGAAACTCATGGGTAAACCAGGCAGTTTGGAGATCTTGGTAGCAAAATGCTGGGATTTTAGAAACCCTGTGCAGTCTGGGAAGCAATTGAGAATTTTGGAATGCTGAATGGACTCAACTTCCTTCCCCACTGTCAGGAACAACAGAGGTGATCTGTGACCAGCAAACTCTGACAGCAAGCATCTGTCACCCTTCAGCTTCCCACCCTGATATCTGCAGCTGAAAATCTCTGATAACAAAGGCTAAATGCATACTGACAAACTATAGTCCCTGCTGAGTGCTTCACATTGCCGTTATTAGACTTTGGGATTAATGCTCCACAAGGGTGTATTGTTCTCACATGTTGTTTACTTATTCAGAAAGAATTTTTGGTTTGGAAGTCTATTTGTGCAAACCAGGGAGATCACAAACTGAATTTTACTTTAGGAAAATGAAAGCTTCTTTTTTCCTGCTATTTTACCGGAGTTGGTGGATTATGCGGCAAATTCTATGGCTGTGGAACTGCATTAAAAAAAGCTTTGACTACTCCTATTGTTCTACGGGATCAATTGCTCAGTTCCATCTCCCACTGAAGTCAATGTTGAACCTAACAGTGAATTCAATGTTGCTGTTACTTATTTCAAAAGAAAGCATTTTAATTGACTCAGAACTATCCAGGCACATATACATCTTGCCTATGTAAACACATTCTTGTTTCTATTATCCCAATATCCGTTTCCACCCATACTGTTTCTTTATCTATGTGCTTAGTTTGCACTAAATTGGCAAAAACTTTTATTGTATTGTAAAGATTATAGGTTTTCCAGAATTTCAGGTTTCAAGCTTGAGAAAGTATGAAAATGTCTTACAAGCCCTTTAGGTGCTAAAAGAGAATACAGCTTGGCTGATGGTAGACAATCAGCGTAAGGTCCTGGCTGCTACTGTAATGCTGGCAGGAGTGTTCATGTCCTCATGCTTTGGCCTAATAAAGGAACTGACCTGACAGTGGGTAACTGTTTTTGTTGGGCTGGGTTGGTTTTCAGCAAAATCAATGGCTGTGTCTGTCTTGGTTGTGTCTTTCTCAGCTGAGCAGTCACCTGTGAAAGGGCAGTAGTAGGAGGGCACAGCTATGGGTGTGAGAGACCCCCCAGAACACCCCTTCTGATGGTTGCCTGCTGGTTTGATGGCCTCATTTTAGGTGTAGATCAGGCCATGGCCTCTGAGAGCATGGTGCTATGATGAAGGATATGAGAAATAAATAAAGGAAAATCATGACTCATTTTTCATCAGAACTGTAGCGAACCCATTGACTACTGTACGTATTTGAGCTAGGATACATTCCTGAGGTTCATTGTCCCATATCCTGTCTGCTGACTGTGCTGCCCTCACACCCAGCACTACACCAGACCTAAATCAGCTACCCTGAGCTGTGGGGAGCAAGTGATAGTGAGGGTCAACACTCTTCCCTAGCTGCCCAGAGCGATTTACAGGTTATTTCCTGGCAGTTGCCTGGAAGGCCCGTGACATGTAACCAGGAATGTCAGCAAACATAAAATGACACATTTCAAATTCAATTTACTAGAACCTATTTTTAATCATGTAAAGAGTCTTATGGGATGCATCAGTAGAATTGGGCTTATGGCAGTATCCATTTTCAAAAGTACTCATGAGTTAGAATTTTAAAGTTCCCAACATAAGGGCATTAGGAGCATAAATATCTTCAGTTTTCAATGGAATTCAGACCCCAAAGTCACTGAAGTGCTTTCAGAGGTCTGTATTTTGCCCTTGAGAAATTCTATTTTCCCAATCTATTTTCTACTGAGACATGGAATAGACAGAATTACTAAGCTATGAGAGTTGATTCTCATACAAAAGATTACATGATTTGCTAGATCTGTTTTTTTTATGATCACTGATAAAATCAAGGAGAAAGACTAACTGCTGCTTCTTGATGGGAACAGTGGAACACAGAAGAAGGGCTGATAGAAGAGGGTGGAGGTAGTTTTCAAAGCAATAGATTAGATCAACTTCATGTCACCTAACACTATGACCACATTTTCCTTTCACCTTTACTTAGAATTTTTGGCCTGCAAAAGATAGAAAAACAGATGAATTTCCTAAATTTAGACCTGGGTTTCTGTGTGATAGTACAGAAACTGGTAACAAATTGCTTTGCATATGCAGTTTTCTCTTGGGACATGTTTCCAGTGCTGGAACCTTCTTCTCAGGATGAGCATGCATTACAGAGGCCTGAGCTGAAAACCACATGCACATTTCTCTGGGACAGGTATTATTTTTAGGAGCCCATCCATACAGAGCAATTTCGTTCTGTATTACACAGGACAGAGCTGCCCAGCATAGTCACTTTCCAGTGAGGATGTGCTTTGTAGCACTCTTTGTCCTCATCAGAAGCATCCCACATACAGTAGAGGATGCCAAGTCCTGCAGAGCAGAATATGATGTAAGACTTCAGAGCTATATGACTGCAGATGCACATTCAGGGATGGGAGCTGCAGAGCAACTGACTGTTGAGGTAATATTTTCCCATAGCTTTGCATGATTTGGAAAACTGATACATGACTTTTGGTCTGGGCCTGCAGTAATAATCAGATAAGTACAGAAAGACATTTGGTATTGATCTACTCCTAATCAGAAATCAAACTTAACCTTATCTTATGACAAAGTGTAATTAACTATTTTGTTAATTACTATAATTATCCTCACCACGTTTATTTTGACAGCAGTGTCAGTAGCAGAAAACTATTTACTTAAATTGCTGTTGCCTATTATGAATTACAAATTCTTGCAATTTTGACAAATGATTTTATTCTCTTTTTAGCAGTATGTTTTGCAACAGACAGCTTTTCAAGGAAAAAAAGGGCCATCTACTTGAAAATCAAGCTAGAAAGGTCACACACAGATTAGCTATACTGGTTTGACCAAATACAAAAATCCCTTTTCCTTCCTCTTCCATTTAGGATTCTTTGGACATCTACATGACATTACGAGATGTAGGAAAGAAGATGACAAAACTGGAATGATTTATAGTAGTCACTGACCCAGAGGTGGCCAAGGGACTAAATGTGGTCCAAGAAATTCTACAATATATTTTACTCATTGAAAATTATCCCTTTTCTCTGTCTATGGCATCACAAGGAGAGGGGGGATATACAGAAGCAGCATGGCACTTTGGTGGTGCTCCAGCAAACAGTACTGGTTTTAATTCTACCATATCCCAAATAGGTGACTTGGAAATGAAACTGGTTGTGGCCAGAAATCTTTGAAAATGCAGGAATTCAGGTGGGAGCTCTTCATATGCTTTTAAAGCTGGAATCAGACCATCTGCTCCGTGCTTCATTTAGCAACTTCTATTCTTAACTAAAATACTTTTTGAGCCAACTGCTTCAGCACTGCAATTCCTCCTTTCTGCCCAGCAGAGCTCAACCTCTGGGGAGAACTGACAGAGCTTTTAATACAGCACATTGTCAAAGCAGCTGAAGTTCTGTTGCTGGGACAAGGCTTACCCAACAGAAAACGAGGACTTGCAGCACTGTTGGAAAAACTGTTTGCATTAAGATTGGTCTGTATTTTCTGGGAGTTTCATCTTCTACTAGGAAAAGGAAGAAGTAGAGAAGAAAGTGACTAAGGCACATATGACTGTAGTACCCTCCATGGCTGCCCCTCTGATGTGCACTTGCAGACTCTGGCTGCTCCTGAGTTGGATTCTTTCTTTCTTGTCTGTAAACAAACTTCCAGGCTGCTGCTGATCCTTCAGAGGTGCCAGTATTAGATTTTGAAATGTCAAAATAAGTGAGAAAAACTGGACCAGAGAAGTATGTAAGCTGATACATCCCCTTTGTAGAATGGCATTGATGGAGTTAACTGAGTTGGCACCTCTGCTGTGATAGTAGAACACACACAGTGTTTCCTAAGTGGTAATGACTAACATGGTCAGCAGTTGGTGCCAATACTGAGCATTTGGTTAACCTCCTAGTTTGCTTGTAGCAAAAGTAATTTACTCAGTACACAGACATCTTCCCCAGTCTAATCTCCTTGATGAGAGATTACAGTGGGGTGGCAGGATGAAGTGGCATAAAATTTCAAATACCATATCTATTTTTACTCATTGACAATAGAATAATATCCGTGGGACAAGGATTACTAAACTGAGAAAAATACTCCTGTTTAAAAGCCAGCTTTTTTCCTGGTTTAAAATTACAGCGGAGCACATCTTAAAAAAATGAAATACGAAGTTCATTAATGTGCCATCCTAGGATGGATTTCTGCAGCATGTATCTGCAGGAGGTGGAGTTCAAACTTATACAAAGCCACATGGAAATGAATGTGTTATTCAGATGTTGGGCTATTTATACTGTATGTATCTGCTTGATTTGAGAGTAAGAAACAAAAAGATCAGAGCATGTGACACATGACTAATCACAAAGGGACCGGGGAGCTTGATTTGACTGAAATACTGATGTGGCTTTTGATACTCGATGAGTTTCCAGAGTCACATGACAAGATAAAAAATTCAGTTGTCATTAAAAAAAAAAGTTGTATTTCTGGCCTTTATTAGAAAAGACAATTTCAAAAAATGACTGACCATACACATTGTGTATTCCGTGTATCCTGTGTGTATATGCACTATATACAAATACTAGAGAGATAAAAACAGCCAAAATACACTTAATATAAACCTTGTGATTTAGCCTACTTTTAGAATTTTACAGTCTTTGAACCGTGATTTTTGAATGCATGGAGTTGGCAAAATACCATCATCATAACTAAGCAACAGCCTAATAGATTAATCTAGATGCATTAACAGAATGTGGAATGTAATGTCAATAAATACTAGATAGGAAATGAAATTCAAATAATGAATACATTTGAAAAAATGAATCATTTCAGAGATATATCATGAATAAAGACAAAGAGAAGGGCCTAGTGCTTAGTTGCTCTATTTCCTTTGCATGCGGCAGAAATTTACCAATGATATTAATTGGATCAGGATCAACAAGCAATTCAAAAAAATATAACTTTAATATATCTATGTAACATTGGTTATTGATCATTTACTTGGGTTCAAGTTGTCATCGGTACTTGGAATATTATTTTACAAATTTTTGTTTAGTTTTTAAACATCTATTAAGTGAAATATTTGAGATCAACAGGCTGACAGTAATCCTCTCTCCCATTGTGCATTTCTACAACTTTATCCCAAAATATACATTGCCAGCAACAGAATAGCCAAGGAATACCTACTCACAGACCTAGAATACTGAGATACAGCCTGGCGAAGAACAGTTGTGTGGAATGTTCCTGCTCTAACTGCCTGCTATTCAAATTCATGGCATTTCTGCTCTGTTTTTCTCTTTTCCTTGGACGCCAAAGAGAACATTCTAGCCCTGATTACACTCCTGAAGCCTAAGCACCACCACTATGAAGATAATGATTTATTTGAATGAAAGAAAATCTCTTGCAAGCACTCTGCCACAAGCAAGACTTACAAACCTTGTACTTGCCCACCTCTGGGGCAGGTCCTATGGCTTTTTGCAACTTCCATAAGGATGGCTGGCCATCCCCTCCACCCCACTCCAGGTTTTGGCCCCAGGAAGTCCCTGTGCTTGGCAGGGGGCCCGTTGCCACCCCACGGTTCTGGTGGCTGTGGGGAAGCACATGTGCCACTGGACAGCTGCTCCAACCCAGCCACTGTGGAGCACGGGATTGCTCATTTCCACCAGTGCCTTATGAGGGAAAAGTCCCAGATTTTGCTGTCAATCATTCACTGTGTTTTCATCAACAGACTGTAACACATTTGCTTTACCTCCCTCGTTTGCCCTTTCTGCTTTTTTTAAACACAATTTCTCTGTATTGGTCTTATGATTTAATAAAGCTATTCTCCTGTTAAGTGCAAAAGGTTTCTTTCTTTTTGCCACCATCATGTGCACTTCTGCAGCTCCCCATTACCACAGCTCTTGCTTCAAACTATCATCTTTAAAGGTCACTTGTTTCCTTACACGTGCAGTCAAGCCCAACAATGATTTAATGACACCTGAACAAGCCCATATTAAAATAACCCACATTGAGATCATAAATAATTATTAAGCAAAAGAAGTAGAAAGCAAACACATTTCTTTTTGAGAAACCAACACCAAAGATATTAGTTAGAATGTTAAAGTATATTAACCAATTACATAAAACCCTTTCATATTGCCTTGCTTCATTTCAAACACGGCACGGGCTATTTTGTCTGTGAACTCAAGTGGAACGAAAAGCTGCAGAATGCAATTTGTGTCAGGAGCCGGACTGCGGCGGGACAACTAATTCTAATTAGCGCTGGTTCCCTGGGGCCACCGCTAGGCCTTGCGTGCTGCTGCTGCTCAGCCCCAATGCCTGCAACAGGTGGGCTGGGCCCACCACCGCTGTGCCAACAGCTGAGGGCAGCCCCTGGCCGGACACCCCTAATGAAGGGCCCAAACGGGCAGCTGCTGGGCACGATGCCTTCAACAGGCTTCTCCATCTACTGAAGGATGTTGGCTCTGCTAATTGGTTGAAATTAAAGCGGCAGAAAGATTTGCCAAGAACCGCCAGCCTGCAATGCTGGGCTCATTTCAACCTTGCAGCCGAAAATTCTCTGCCTGTCAGCACAATAAGGGCGTGATAAGGAACAGGAATTACCAGGGGGAAAAGTCTTGGCCATCTGATAGTGCTGGTATTCTATTGAGCATGTCCCTAATGAAAAAGATTTCTGCCACTCATTAATATTCAACCTTTGATGCATATTAGAACCATGCCTTTAAAGTTGTGCTGGTAGTGTCCGGTAGCAGTGAGCAGGAAGGCACCAGCTGTTAACCTGCCTATCGTACTTCCCAGCTAAGCCTCATTTCGAATTGTTCTCTCCAAAGCAAAATGAGGTAAGACATGCATCAGACCTGATGCTGTGCATGAAGACCACCTTTGTACAAGCATGGCCAGCCCTGTTGGAGGGAGGCGAGGCAGGTGGAGGTGCAGGAAGGTTTTGCAGAACGTGCCAGAAGAGGTGGTTTGGAAAATA
Source organism: Gallus gallus (assembly GCF_016699485.2). Taxonomy (NCBI): domain Eukaryota; kingdom Metazoa; phylum Chordata; class Aves; order Galliformes; family Phasianidae; genus Gallus; species Gallus gallus. The sequence goes on along the minus strand of NC_052539.1, from coordinate 15,370,533 downwards.
CCGAGCAATGAAGTGCAATTCTCGCAGATTAGAATTTGTACTGTCCTGTAACAACTGAACAACTATGAATAACTTAGTTGAATTCTGCTGTGTTATATACATTGAGTAATATCAGGAGAATGCTTAGCTGCCAGAGATTTCAGAGAACAGGGGTTTGACATACAGAGTGCAAAGCGTTCACTCACCCTGCTTTTCTCCACATACTGGATGACAGGAAGCTAAGGTCAAAGGGGAGCAGAAGAAGCCTTGGAGCAGCTCTGCTATCCCAGAGACCCGCCCAGCATGCTGTGTGTACTCCCCACCTGTTTTATCGAGACTATACTCCTAGCTGTACTGAACAGCCCTGCTGTACCCTCAGTTCCTCTGAGCTGAGGGCTTTATATGGGGGCTTCAAATAATCATTCATCATTTCTCAGCAGTCTTAAACTCACAGAGTTTGTTTCTCTATCTTTATTACATTTACTTTTGCTATGCATTTCAGTTAAAAAACTCCAGAGGGGTGTGCCAACTACTAGGATGTCACAAGAATGATTTTATTAAGAAAATGCCTTGTAGCATTTTCCACTACTATTGTTTAGGTTGCACCAGGGGCTAAAATGTGGCTTCCTTTAATAGTATATTTGCATAAGTTGATCTGAAAGATCCCCATGTGATGACATTACTCCAGGGTTGGCCTGTCATCTCATAGAAGCCTGAGGTGCTGGTCCCAAGGAGATCAAACTCAAGAATTAACTAGTCTTCATAAAATGGAAACATCTCTACAAGCAGTAAAACTAATGATTATCATTTCTTTTTGGCGATGGTCTATGCCAAGCTAGAAAAAACAGAGCTTTCAAACACTGACAATCTGGTATATTGAAGTATGACCATTATTTTTTATTTTCCACATTTTTGGTCCAAAGACAGTTCTGAGTAATTGATTCCCATAATGAGCTATGGTTCGTTAGTCAATTTAATTTATAATTGAATTGGATGGATGTAATTCTGTGTAAAATTGTCTCTGAAGAATCTGTTTTGTTCGTCTGTTCAACTTCTGACAGGGATGGAAGAAAATCTAAATTATTCCCTTCTGCAAGAGGGACAAACTCTGAAAGTCTCAGCATCCCTTGTGAAATTAAGAGGAAAAATATTTTTAATAGTTGCCATGCAAAAAATAATATGGCTTTACTAAAATTTACACAACCCTGACAATTAACACATCAATGCCTGGAACGGTGGCTTAAAAAGAGGATCAAAACATGGGGAAATATATGGCTCAGCACTCCTGCTTGAACATTTGGAATGTTTGGAAAGATCACGAAAACCATGGATAGATTTTTACTAATAAGTCAGGTTTCACTTCTTTGCAAATACTGCAAGATCTGGGGAATCTGCTTCTCCATGCTTTTATACCAATATTCTGATGATGTAACTTCATCAGGAAATGCCTAGTGTGAAGAATCAGACCAAGCAGATTAATTTTTTCTTCTGTTTACAGCTTGGAAACTCAAAATTGCTCCTGCTGACATTAAACGTGGGAGAGTTTAAATCTAGTTTGGGTTTGGAAAATGTTTTGAGAATAAATGCGCTACCCTCTGTGGGCCTTCTCTTGTCCATTGTGCAGTTCATGAAATAAAATACTGGTATATGAGAATGGCTCCTGCTTAAGAGTAGGGTCAGGGAAGAAACACGTTGGTTTAGGATTTTGAAGATGAACACAAGGTCCCATTTTTAAGTTAATTTTGCCCTGGGGTTTCCCGGGTTTCAGGGCTTACATACAAAACCACTTTCATTCCAGAGACAATATTCAGGTTCACATTATGTGCTGAAAACACTTCCCTCATCATTTTTCATGTCTAAAGATAATCACTGAGAGTCTCTGTCTCTATTACTGGTCTTAGCAAGACACACCTATATTGAATGATACATTTAGCTTACAAGGAAAAGGAAGTGAATTAATTCATTCAGTATTTTTTATTTTTCAATATAGAGATATAGATATTTGTCATTGAACATGTGTTAGCAGACATACATGCTAGCTGTAAAAGAATTGCTACACTGTTATGTAGGCGTAGTATTTCTTGTAATCTAGCCCCATGCAAAAGCAAAATATACATTCTCTGTTTGCTGAAAAAATAAAATGTACTGAGAAGCATTGCAATGGGATAGGTGATGATGATCAGCTATTATCAGTCCCAGCAGGCACATATTTTTTCTTAACAGCCACAGGACTGCTGCTCTGAAAGCCAGGCACAAGGAATTTTTAGTTTAGAGCATTTCACATTGCTTTTTAGAGGCAGGCATGACACACGGCTGCACAAACTCTTATGGCCTCCAGTTAAGGGGTCGCATAACAACCTCATTTGTCTACTTTTGCATCAAGTCCCCAATAAATTCTGACGGGCAACAGGCTCCTAGGCTCCTTATGTTATCCAGATAATGTTGTTTTTTTTTTTTCTTTTTTTTTTCTTTTTTTTTTTTTGTCCTTTTCCTATAATAGAAATAGCAGAAGTGCTGTGTCCAATCTTCATCCTATTTTGGAGTTTGTTTATAACATTTCTGACCTTTTCTTCCACACATTGGCTTGCTGTGGAAGAAGGGCTATGAGGTAAACTCAGCAACTGGTCACACCTACCTACCTTGACTGATATGAATGAGGCAAAAAAAGTGGAGCCGAGGAGAAAACTTGGCCTATTATATGCACTTCTGTATTACCATAGGCTGCTTATTTCTGAGCAAAGCTATACACATGTAGTAGCAGAAGGAGGCTGGAGCTATTGAACTCTGTTCTTATTCTTAATTATTATATGCTTGCTGAGAAATTATTTAATATAAATAACTTTCAACACTGTAAAGGCACAGGAGACTATGAAAGTGGTTTCTAAAAATGTTAAAGCTGACATCAATCATTTATACATAATGCACAAAGCAATGAGGGCAAGCTCTTCAGCGAAGATAAGAGATGTCACAGTAAACTTATGTTCCAAGGCAGTGGTATCAGTTACAATCGATCACTTGGTAGCCAGTGCAAGTTACATTTTTACTTTAGTCTTTAAACTCTTTTGACTGCGCTACCAAAAGTATTGTTTTAATCTAAAGTGCTAGATCAATATTTCTGATCAATAAGCATTCATTTCCAACTAACAAGGACAATGGTTAGTGGATTTCTTTAAACATTTTCATTTCAAGGAAATCTCTGCTGTTCTAGAAATCAGATCTCTAACAAAGAGTACAAGAGAAAAGAAAATGAGCAAAAAATGTTGAAGAGAACTTCCAGATAATTTCATTTCTTCCCCAGCACAATTTTTCTTTCTCCTATGATGCTAAATCAGTACATCTTCTGAATGACCTTTGTATTTTAAGTGATTATGATATTCAATAGCATCACCATTAATTCTTTCCATCAAAGTACACAAAGCCAAACCAAGCCAAACTCAAATCACAAATGCATGTAACTAAAGTGACAAACCTCAGCTTAGAAAATTACACCTGAATCACTTGGTAGAGCCAAATGATATAGCTCTTTGGGCTTCAGAGGAATCCCCTCCATCTTCAGTTTGGATGAGTATGGCCTCAAGACCAGGACCAAAATGGTGGCAACCTCTGTCCCAGCTGGCAGTGAAGAGCTGACCTCCTTAAGGAAGAGTGAGTCTTTCTTTCTGGCCGCTGACAGACCTTGAGGACTGGGCTCTCCTTCCCTGTTCCCTGGAAAGGCCAGCCACTCTTGCCAAAACAAGGAAGGTCTTTCTGTCCCCCCCTACTTACTGCTGGGTTTTGAAGAGCAGGACACAGTTATGCTTTAAATGTCCCAGACTCTAATACATGTCAGAGACATGTCTGGCTATAGAAAAATTAGGACTTATGCAGCAGTGTTGTTTATAGACCACTCCGTTTCATTTTACAAGCCTAGCTAGGAGAGAACACGTTGTTTTCGGTGCCTGCAGCTGTGCTTAGCAGTCACCACTAAACTCAATGTTCTCCAACTTTCCATCACCCCCACACAATGATTTGCTTCTTCTCACACTCTCTTCTCTTCAAGGCTAGCTATTGTTTACATGACAAGAAATACTAAAGCTAAAATTAAAAAATGAGTGGATTCCTTCAGACTGGGCTGTCAGCATCCTGCACTGCAGCAACTACACATCTGGTGCCCTCCTTTTCCTCCCAGCAGTCCTAGTAATGAGACAATGGAAGCTGTTCAGTTGCCCACAAACTTCTCTTACACAGGGTGTGAAAGCAGCTGCTGCAGCCACTGCCCATTCCCTGCACTGCCATCTCCCCTGGAGGATGGGTGCTGAGGGGACTTGAAGCCATGACTGGTGTGCCCTGTGTCTGGTGGCCCCTGCACACACAATAGAACTCACCCATTGTCATTCCACAACATGACACTGGCTTGAAAGCACAGTTCAGACAGAGCAAGGCAGAAAGCCCACACTCTACTTTCTTCATGGCTGGTGACAGAGCTGTGGTTTGGATTGTGTGCAATTAAAGCACTGCTTTGTATTGTTCACACAGGCTTCTCCCCTTCGCACATTCACAACATTACTTTGGGTTTTTATTTTATCCCCCAGAAATCAAAGCTAAGTCAGACAATTTGTCTGTTTCAATTTGTATTTATCACAACCACTGAATTTCATCTGGTTTTCCCCTGGAAAGATAAATCAGGCAAAATTTGCTCAAACTTTCATTGAAATACATGCATCCCAGTGAACTTTCTGAGGCATTCTGGCCAAGTTCAGGGGTTCATGCCATCTTTGCCCTTAATTCTATAGATGAAATATAGGGAAAGCCAGCAGCTACAGTGGGTTGCATGCAGATTATGCTTTTCTCACTGGGAAATGATGGGAAAAGAATTTTGGCTCCATTAAATTCAAAGTGTCCCTTCAGACAGGAAGCTTAACACAAAATGAATGGAAGGTCAAACTTTTGTAGGGCTATTAATCTGTACTGCGACTTATGCAGATTGGAAAATATATGAGAAATGTAAACACAGTGTTCACTCTGCATTAGATAGCAGAAGATATGCAGAGCCTGAATAGATAACCTTTTGTGAACACTGGGAAGCTGGATTTTATGTGAGAGCTGTACAAGTCCTACTCTATGGTGCCAATTCATCCAGTACAGTACTGAAATATGAAGGAGTGGGTGAAGGAGGAGGGACAAGAGGAATAGGGCCGCTGGATGGATGCATAAATTTACCAAAAATGGTAAAACTCTCATTGACTTTAACTAAGCCAAGAAATCAGTCCTGTTTTTAAAGGCAATACAGCCAATGAATGATACCAGAAACCCAGGAATTTGAGCAGTTCTAATTTACATGAAAATGCAGCACTTTTATGAACACCTCAAATTACACTAAACCTTATTACAATGTTACACATAATAAAGTGCTTATATTATTGTTTTCTTCTCTCTTTTTCAATCAATTTCCTTTTCCCCAGATATTTTGGCATTGTTTTCCAGTCACAATTATCCCCTTATCTCAAAACACTGGTTCATGTTATTTCCCTGATCATGATTTTTCCATTCTCTACTGCTATGACTCTCCTCAGCTGGTCATGATTCTTCTGCTTCACTTCTGGGCTATTTCACTTATTTTGCTTCTCTTGTTCCCCTTCTTTCCCTTCAGCTTTGCATCTAGACTCTGTACCTGTCATTTATTTTCTTTTGTGTGGTTTTCATTTTATTTATCTCACTGTTAATTCCTTTTTACTTTTTGCACTTTTTCTGCTTCTATACTCGCTTTTTCTCTGTTATTTCCTTATGTACTCCAGTTCTTACTGTGAAGAACTGGATTTAGAAGAACCAGTAGGAGTTTCTAAGATTGTATAACCATTTTCAAATTTGTATTAAAAGTACAAATCAAACAAAGTTATTAGTAAGTAAAGACTAATCTAGTAGTTTCCTGCCACCCCCTCCAGCTAGGCCTGCCTATAGCTGAGTCCAGGAGAAAAAGACACTGCACGTTTTCCATCTTTCCACATTTCAGCCTGTAATATAGGTACCCCGAAGGCACCAGGATCTCTCCTTTTCATGGACAGTTTAGCTCTCAGGTGCTGTGCTCAAATCACAGTTCAGAGAGATGTTTAAAAGTGTGAATAATTTTCCTCAAGCTCACCACCTCCCTGGTGCAGTGTACCAGCACTAGGTCTACAGTGCCTTCTGCCATTGCTGACACCAAAACAAAGCAGACGGAAAGAAGGCAGAAGAGAAGCTAAACCAATAACAACAGTGCTCTCTACATAACCAGCCACAGCTTCACTAGAATGGAGAGCCTGCTGGTGGCTCACACGCTGGAATTTGGGATCCTCACAGTTAGGTATTGGAGGTACAGCACAACTAGAAGTATGTTCAGTACACACAGCATATTAAGCAGCTGATGTTACATGCTTTGGGGGAATATTTCCCCCCAAATAACTGTGGGAAGTATTAATTATTTATGGAATATTTGCATAACTGCATAATGTGTCTAGATATAAATAACAGATTATTTGCATAACTGCATAATGCCACTAATCACGGGAAGAAAAAAAGAATCAAATTTTTCTGGCATTTGATCACACACTGTCATATATGCTCCCTGATCCTTCCTCAAGCTCTCCTAGAGAGAATCTAAAGCACAGCTAGCCTCAATTCCTCATACTCTCATGTCCCATAAAAGGAATAAGAGAGAGATTTTCAAATACTTCAAAATATCATGTAATGTTAGTCCAGTTGCAAGGACCCCTACAGGCTGGATAGTGCTTTGCACAGATTATTTGCCCAAAACAGTAAGAGAAAGACAGACTGCAAGCACGATGTACATTAGTTTCTGGAGCCAAAATACACACCTCTGTCTTCTACCCTGGATAATACCGTTCCCATCTGTATCTTAGGAGCAGTTTTCAGCACTAATCACAGAGTGCTTCACACAGGAAGTACTGTGCTGCAGGAAAGGACACTTGGGCTCAAAAAACATGAAGTGACTTTCAGTCAGACAGCAGATCAGGGTTGGAACTGGTAGCTCCAGGGCTGACCACCAGACCAGGCTGCATCTCATTGCCCACTGACAAATTATGTCTGCCCACTACAATCTGTGTTTGATTCACAATGCCCCAGCAGGCCCAGGCTGTTCTGTGCAGAGCAACCCACCTCTCCCCTTCCTTTAAGCTGGATCCTTTGCAACCATCCAGCAAGACTCCACGGAGGAGGCTGAAACCAGCTGCATCCCTCTAGCCACAGCTTGGTGGCGCAGGCTCGGGTGTTGGGTTGGGGACAGGCTGGTGGCCTGGCTAAAGGAAGGGAAGGGAGACTGTGCCATGGGGAAGGATGTCAATCTGGAGGGATGGCTGCATGCACACTCTTTCTGCCCACCACCAGGGAGCTTGGAGAAACTTAGAAATCATCCTACTCTAGCCCAAAGACACCACTAAACAGAAACAAGCCTGAAATTATAAGCTTGGTTCATCAAGCTTTAATATTCCCTAATAAGCACTGTTCTTTTCTCTGTTAAAGATTTCCTGATAAGCGCTGTTTCTTTTCTCCATTAAATACTATTTACCTCAGTACTGGAGTTTTAACATACACAACACTGACTTCATTTTTAATGGTATTTTGGTCTAATTTCAAAGCCTGATTTCCCAGTACAAACTCGAGTAACAAATGTATAATTATTCTCATAAATAACTCAGCACCTTACAGTATGTTTCAAACAAGTTTCCCCACAAGGCGCAAGTGCCTTATATTAAATTCTTTTAAAGTGTAAGTTGATTAAGATAAAAATTAGTTGTTATTACCTTATGGACATTTTAGTTTTCACAGCATTTCTAAGTCAGTTCTATCAGGAGTAGATTTGTTGCCGCCCACTGGTACAATCATCAGGAAAATTAATAATCACGTTCAGTCTGCATATAAATCATTGTGGTACAGGCAATTAATTTCTGTAGAAAAATGAAAGATCTATACGTATTATTATTGTGCAAACTACATGTTACGAAAACTCAGATCCAGCACAGTCAAATTACAAATGCAACACTCCTAATTTCAGAGTGTGATAATGCAGGGTCATCTAAGGCTGGGAGGCCAGCGATTCTGAATAAATAATGCTGGCAGCTCCTAGTAGTTTGTGGTTGTTGTATTGTGTTTATGCTGCATTTGTAATTCTTGAATCTGATACAAGCAAACATGCTAACATAAAGCGAGTAAGTCTGCATGAAAAAAAAAAAAAGATAACAGCTCAGTTTTTTAATACATCTTTTACTACTAAAATGAGTCTGCTTGTTGCATTTACTGGACCTTGCTATTGTACAGGGCAGGTTCCTATATAGCGTGCTTCATTTTGGTTAAGGCCATGGTGGTCCTGGTGTGAACAGAAGAACAATGATGTGTACACATGCACACTACCATATGCCCCTTGTAAGCTAGACTTATATTTCTCTACCAACACATGCTACAATTGTGCAGAGACATGTGTTTGCCAAAAGTTAGATAAACTTTGTATCAAGGCTATGAAGTTTGTGTTTAAAACAAGAGAAAGTAAAGTGGCGAAACATTTAATATTTTTATGGACTTACATATTAAGATAGTATGTCCTGCAGCACTATGAGAGATATTGTTATAGAAGACTGAAACTCAATTTCATTTGTTATAAATAAATAAAATGATTCCCCAAATCTCTAGATTTGAGTTTTCAATATTTAGGAAATCAATCAAGCAAAATTCACATACAAGAGAAAAATAATAATACTTTGCCACCAGCTTTTAGTCCATTAGACAAATTATTCTCTAGGGATTGATTTCAGTCCAATTCACCACACCTGAAAACATTTGGACAACATTTAATAATGCCTTGGACTGGAGGCTAAAGGCTGGCTGAATGGTAAAATCTTTACCCATTTGTTGCTGGGTTTTCAAAAGCCAGAAAAAAGATGTGTAACAATAGAAGTACCCAGGAAGTGAAGCAACTGTAGGAATGAAAAGAGATAAAATAATTCACATAGTGATTGTTCACACTGAAAAAGTTTAAAATACTATGAGTAAAATGTTTTCTAAAGGCATTTTAAAAAGATGGATGGGTTTCTTCATAATTCCCTTATGAAACTCCTTTTGCCGCTTGATCCAGGTTTGAAATCAGGTACTTTGAGGTATATGCACTTGGACTTCACTGTGAAGTGAAGTTTATTACTGAAAAAGAGCATATCCATGAACAAGGAAGCTCTCCCCTGGAAAATCCTTCAGGACATTTTTAACAGTTTCTAAGATGAAAGCAGAGTCAACAAATAATTACCGAGTATATGGAGCTTCCTCTCATTTTGTAAGAGCCAAAATAATTTAACAGGCCGTATAAATCACATTTGTCATCTAGTAAATGTTCAGATACATAGGTACAAATGAAGCTACAAACTAAATGAGATATCATAAGCAAAATATACCTAAATGCCTTATTGGGTGAAACAGCACACTACTGGGGAGCTACTGCTGATAGTCAGAAAAGAGAGCCCAATTTCCTCATTAGGAAATAGATGTAAATAATTCAGGAATGATTTCCAGTGAGATACACGATGCATTTAATGCATTTTAAATAGTAGAAAGAAACTCCAAAGAAATGTTCCTGCTTCCACAAAGATGTACACAAATTTTTGTATTAATGTATGGGGTTTTGGACTACACTGATATTCACAACAGTGTAATAATAATAATAACAATAACAGCATAAAGACAAGTTTTTGCTTGAGACATTGGGAAAACTAACTCTCGAACTTTCGGTAAGCTTGGAAGCAAACACATCAGTATGGTAAAAACAAATTTTCTTGTCACTTTTGCCTCTTCCCTTTTCTTCCCCAAATCCCATAAAAAATCTGGATCTTGCAAATGAATCTAGCCACATCTACAGCTACTTTTAAGTAATGATTCAAATGACCTCTGTTAACAAAATTTGGCAATTTGTCAGCTAACCTGTTGGTTTTACTGGGCAATCACTGACCTATTTCAGGAAGTTCAAAGGCTGTTCCCATCCCAGGATGAGTTGTCTGTGCCTATCCGTGCTACTCCTACTTATACTGGCTTAGTGGACTCTGGTGAACACTGTACATCTGTAGTACTAATACAGAGGTTTGAAACGGTCACATACCACCCACATATAGCCCAAACCTGCTCTGGACTGTTAAAGTGTAGCTAAGTGTGTTATTTCATTGAGGTTTCAAATGACATTTTCATTTTAAATTTAAGTACTGAGCTGTGTCCAAATCTGTGTTATCATCTAGGTTTATATGGTCATTACAAAGCTTCGATAAACATCTAGGCCTATCATATAGTTGAGTATGATCTATCTAATCTATCTGTCTATCTTCTTGCAATTCTTCCCATACACAGGACATAAATCTTAGGCAGGGATTTGAGGATGTATTAGGATAGTATCAAAAGAGATGAAAATCACAGCTGTTCCAGCTAAAAGCCCTTCCTGATTTGTTAAACAAACATAAAACTGAGTTGAGAATTTCCCAGATTCACCTGGTTCAGCTGTATACAAAGAGCAGTTAAATTAAATGATCTTTCTCACAAAGGTCAAAAGTTAAGTGTCCCTGGTTACATGAAGCCTCATGCCTAATGGGATGATAATCCAATTCTATGGCATCTAGAAAGAATCTTTTTCTTGGTTATTAAAAATGCATGTCTATACCAAGCAAAATATATTGGAACAGTGAGAAGTGGAGCTAAAATACAACAGCAGAGCAGAGCTGCAAAAATGTCAACTGGGAACAGACAAGAATAAAACAAAACAAAACAAAACAAAAAAACAACAAACTAAACCTCCCACAGACAAATCCAAGGGATAAAATAAAAATAATTAGAAAATTACTTGCAAAGTCAAATGCTCATAACAAAAACAGAAAGAAGACCGCTCTCACGCTGAAGTTACATGCCTTTTCCCTGTCAATGTTTATTCTAATTTTGATGTAACATTTTAATAATAGAAATAGCCACTGACAAAAGAAAGAACGGGAACTTCACACTGCATGGTAGTGACTTCACAGCAGGTTTTGTTTCCATTGACAGTCACCCATATTATCAGTAAGATTTTCCTGTTTTCATATGGATAAAATTGCCAGTCCCAGTTGCAAAGAAATTAAATGTCAGTGTGAAAATTAAAGCTCCTTTAGCCAGGAATCTTACACACAATCAACCTTTCAATACTTCAGAGCTGTTAGATGCCATAATTTCATGGAGTTAAGAGTAGTCAAATTTACAAGAACACATTTTGGCACATTTCCACTGTGTCACACTGCTTTCCATAAATAGTTTGGGAAATTTCAAACAGGTAAATAAAAGAGGCAGATATCAGGCTCCCCAGATAAAGGTGTGCATATGAGAATGCTAAGTGCATTTGAATGGCTTTCCTGGTGCTGGATATTTTCTGCAAATGAAAAAAGAATTGGAGGCTGACATCAATGCCATACAAGTCTGGAAAAGGCCCAAGGATTGCACAAAGTCTTTGGAGACGTGGTAAAATGCGACAAAAAGTTCATAATAGTCTTACGCAAAATCCTCCAGTATCTTTGTTTTCATCTGCTTAGGATGTAGTTAGTTACAGCTATCTAGCTTCAGTCTGTATGCTGTCTTAAACGCAGCGATGTCTTTGAGTGGACTGCTATAAAACAGACTGTGAGGAGGAGCAAGATAAACCTTTTCACAACATTTAGTTAAATGTAAGTTATCCTGGGAGTTCCTATTACTCTTCTACATGTTCTAGGAAACTATGAACCCAAAACCTCTCTCATCCTTATGTTCTATCCAGCTACCCCTGTATGTAGGCAGTGTAACCCGGATTTGGCAAAACATGCATTCCAGAAAGATATCCAGTCCTGGTCTGCAGAAATTAAGGGTTACAGATTTTATTCCTTCCTCTCCTCTTTGAATAGCTAATGTATTTTATCATTAAAAATATTGGCCTTATTTGTAATCTGACTCCCAGGCTTTGTCTGGGAAGCTACTGGGCCTCGTTTTGCCCTTCTCTACTAGCTTACGCAGTTTAATACCTGGAAATGTTTTTTCCTGGAACATACGCTGTAGTGTTATCTCTCAATCATCTTTCTGATATGCTGATTTCTGGAAGGCCCACTTACCATAAAACATTTTGTTCTGTCTTTAATTAACTTGTAGTGTTATTCTTGCACTTAACGTCCTTATTAAAATAGGAAAACAGTTTAGGCTCAACACAGATTTCTGGCATAGCCAAACAACAATGAGTACAAAAGTAAAATCTTCTCTCTATTACTCACTGTCCTGTTTACACAGTCAGGACTCCACCAGATATTTTTGCTATTTGGAGGTCAGGAGGAGTACCTAAAATCTTCCTGAACTGGTGCTTCCCTGTACAGTTTCCCCTTTCATATTCACAGTTGTCATTACTCATCCCTAGGTATGTAACTTTGCATCAGAACAGAGCAGTCTACCACAGCCATAGCTCTTTGAGCCACTATGGCAGCACTTCTCTGAGGGCTGCTGATCACCCCTGTGCAGCCCTGGCTCTGCACCACCAACAACCACACCCTCGCTGGAAGAGTTATAGGCAGTGCCCTTGCTCTAGTCATGGCACCAACACCCTACACAGCAGCACAGGAACAAGTACAGGGCTGAGAATGAGTACCACTGTAATGGCATCAAACGGTTGTGAAGACCGGCAGTCAGTGATTGAATTTCTTCTGTTCAAGAACATAAGGCTGCTAATTAGTTACCAGGTTACCAATATGCTGTAAAGAGAGGAGGCAAGAGGGAAAGGAGGCAAGCTCCAATGGCAGCTGCCTGAATGTGGCCTCCTTCATGGCTGTGCTGAGCTCTCTGCTGCGAGCACTGTCACAGGGTTCTGCCTGAGGGCTGAGCGATCTGAACTGTTGATCGGCAGCACTTGGTGGGAAGAGCTCTGCTCTAGGCTAAGGCCCATTGTGCCACCTGGGTGAGGTGCATTAACTTCGCAGCTGCTTCCTTCCATCTTTCCCCTTACCACCGACAGTTGCTGCCCCCAGCACCCTGGCTCCCTGCAGGGCCAGAGCCAGCTCAGCTCTGCAGGGCTATGCAGAGGCAGGCTGGGTGGCAGGATCTCACACCATCAGTGCTGGCTTGCTCCCTTCACCCTGTTCCAGCACGACGTGAAGCTGGCCGTGCTGGCAGCCAGGTGGCAGGGCATTTCTCAACCGGCTTTGGCCCCTCACTGCTCTACAAATGGGTGCTGAATGGATGCTCCTCAAACAGAAACAGGAACTGCTAGCAGCAACAATCCATCTTCCCCATAGCAGCCTACCACAGACTGAAATAAATATGGAAACACCCAAAGATCTAATAAACCCTCGAAAATTTGTATGCAACTTAAGTGAAGGGGCTGGGAAAACCACCTCTGAATTTTTTTTCCAACTGACCTTCCCCAATAGGCAACACAAACTCTATTTGGCTTGGGCTAACACTGAGCACCACCCAGTCCAAGGAATGAAATGCCAAGGAGCAATACAGCAGAGACAGTGAATGGTGTGACCTCTCGCATGAAGGCTCTGATGACCATGAGGTGACCACCACACCCCGTTTCTGCAGCTCAGCAGCAGCAGTGACAGAGCACCTTTCCCTCTAAGGATGGGTTTGAGGGTGAACTGGAGCAGAGCTCAGATGTAAATTCAACTGTGCTTATAAGCTGCCATTTCAAAATTTCTTTCACAACAGAAATTTCACGAGACTCACTAAGTTTCCCACATGCTCATATGCATTACTCATTGCCAAACACCTTAGACCAGTTGTTTGATGGGAAACCCCTGCCACAGACCAAAATCTCAGGAGACTTTGGATGTATATTAGTAGTTCCTGTTCAGTTTTGTGTTCAACACAGACTGCAGACTACCAAGACAGTTCAAGGGTGGTAAATACAGAGGTTCAGCTTTGGACTGATCTTCCTTCCTTTACAAAAAATTCACTGTTTAGATAATTCCCACTGATGTCACTCTCCGTGCATCTGTCTTCTCCATCAATATATTCCCAGTGTGTACTTTGTTGCACACTGTTTTAATTAGTGTTACACAGTCAGCAAAAAAACCCTAAATATGACAAATGTGATTAAATGTTTCAGTTTTGAGAACATCAGCTTAGGTAAGCTTTTACACAATAAGGCATTAATAATCTTTTGCATATGATATAAAACAATTTTGTGTGATTGATTAACTTTGTGCCGATCTTAACAACGATAACAATGGATGAACACTTTACTCATTGTGTAGGCAGACACAGTTAGGGATATATATATATATAAAATTACCATAGAATGAGGAAGTGAATAAATGTATAAGTCAAATATTTGTGTTTTTATCCTTGGAATCTAATGATGATAAAGTTTATTGGATATTTTACATTTTATTCAGCAGCAATCATGGGGTTATCATTGAGAGATGAAAATAAAGAAGATCTGGGTTATGAATTCCAGTAAATAAAGCATTTTACTAGATTTGCATGCATCAGTACTCATGTGTTTGTTTTCCTCTAAATGAAACAGTGGAGGATAAAAAAAAAAAAAACCTCAGGTTCCCCAAATGAAGCAACCAAGGCTCTCTGTATAAAAAGTTAATGTTATTGTAGTGCGTCTGGTGTGTATACACACCACTGCTCTCTACTGGGTTAAACCAGAAATGCTTATCTGGCTCTAAATGCCTACACGGCGACTAAGTGAAAATGATTTTTCCTTAGCTCACTTGATAAGAATTTGTTTACAGAGCAAGTAACAGGTTTTAATCCTGACGCTTAGCATAAATTAAGGTGGCCATATTGTGTAACCTAGTGGTGACAATTCCTATGTGAAGGGCAATTGAACCTCAACCAGAATTACTATAAACTAAACCTAAAATTACATTAAGAATTAAAACCACATTTTTTAAAAAACAGCTCCTTCTCATTTAAATGGTATGAACTACCCACACAAACTGCCTGTGTCTTTGTTTCATGTATCTGGTCCCAATAGGCAGAGCCATCCCAAACACCAAGCAGTTCAAAGAAGCAGATAATTAACTACTGCCTATTGTACAAATTGCACATTTTCAATTAATGTTCTACCTCACAGGCAGGGCAGTTAGTTTTAATCAGTCTCATGACATCAACTACTGTGGTTATTGTTCTCAGATACCAGAAGGCACCTTGATGGTGCCATGCAGGCAGACTGCAGCCCTTGATGTAGCCCCTTCAATTGTACTCTGTGGTGTGTAGTGCTCCTTCCTAAATACTTCGAAAGAAAAAAAGTTACAAGAGGATAGAATCGCTTTAGGTCACACTTCTGGGGAGATGCTGCATATATGAAGTCCAAATGCTCTTATATACAGTTTTCAGAGATTTATGCCTACACTGTGCTAGTAAAGATGACATCAGAAATTAGATGGACATAGGAAAGTTTCAGAGCCATTTTGGTTTGGCATTTGGCTTGCAGCTTGCCCCATTACCACCACTGCAGATGGCTGTAGTTCGGAGCAACTTCGGGACTACACTAATGAACTTTGGTGGCCTCCTGAAACTGCAAAAAGGCTTTCCCTCTTGCTTTCTTTGTATCCTGCACTGTTCACAGTGTGCTGTAGAGCCAGGGTTAATCCCCTTGCTTTTTTTTTTTTTTTTTTTTTAAATAGCTTTCAAAATTTCAACACTCTAAGTGAATTAAAAATATAAAGCGTTTGGGTTTGGGGTGGGAGTTGGAAAGGGAGCAGAGAACAGAAGACTCAGAGAGTAGAGCAAAAAAATATACTTCATTTTCACAAATAAGAGAATGACCTTTATAATGCAGTTGGAGCCTTGCTTCTTGTCAGTTATGGGTCAGTGCCCTATTACTGTATTGCCCACACACTGTTATTGCAGCAATGCAATTGCACCCCTAGAGGGAGGTTGTGTCAACATTTCTATTACAAACCCCTCTTTCCAGAAGGTTAAAGCCTGCCTGTCAGCAAGGAAATAACTTTATTAAAAACAAACCTTGATAAAAATCCACTTGGCCACTTTCAAATGACTACAGCCATGTCCCAATATAAGAAACACAAGAAACATAAGAAATGGGTTCAAATGTTCTTATGCAAATTCAGAACGATTTTGCTCAAAACCCTCACTCAGCCTGGTTGCACTCAAGAGGCACTGGAAAGAAAGGTCCTCAAGTAAGCCCCAGGCTTCCTGCAGCTTCTCACGACAATCATGCCCTGGGTCATCCCTGGGGAGGCTGAAGCCTGGAGAAGACAAGGAAGGTGAGATTTTCCCTGAGACCCAGTCCTGTACCCTCTGTGAGCTGGAAACTGGAGGCAAAAGACTGGAGAAACGTTTCACATCACCACAGACATCCTCAGATGCCTCCTTCTAGTGGAGGCTACTTTTGCTTCTGGTACGGAAATAGCAACTGTGACCTTTATCAGCCACCTATCCATAATGTTGGGTGAAGGCTAGGGTTACAAATACATAAATATAAAAGGAATTATACTAAACTTGTATTTGGTTTCATTTGTTTAGAAAAAAACCAACCTCATAAACATACATTGAAACCTTACAAAAAAAAGCTTTTAGAGGACTCAAAGGGGTCTTTTGGTTGTAATAGGTACATTTACTTGGATTTTCAGTCGAAAAAATTCATTTTATGTGTATATCTGACTAGTAGATATACAAATCCAGGCAGCTTTTTAGGGAGTCAGTTTCGTGTGTGTAAATAAGAAATGTCATTTTTTAAGATCTAATAAAAAATCTTTAAATCAAGTACTTTATATTCAAACCTCCCCCTTTAAAATGAAAACAAGAGTCTGAAACCGGCCAAGCCAGAGGAGCTATTTATTCTACTGTGCAAACTCTCTCACTTTATGGGAATTTTCTCCTTAAGACAGACAGCTAAATAATAAATAAATAAAATAAACAGCGACATATTAAAAGGAAGAGGCTGTGTTCGGAACAGCTAAGGTTCAGATGCACTCCTCACAGTGTTTTGCTTTTGAGCTGTCTTCATCACAAATAAAATCACCTTGGCCCAAAACTCCAGGTCAAAGCAAGGCCAAAAGAGTAAGCCCACAACACAAGTGCATGGCAAAGAAGTAAATGAGTTTCTTCCTAATATAGAATTCAACTGGAAATTATGGCAGCCTCATATAGCATCAGAGACCTGCAGGTCCTTGTGAAATATTAACAAAGTAGAAAATCCCAAGATAAGACCCTGGAAAGAAGAATATACTAGCAAAAGAGGGATCAGGGTGCATTGCATGGCTTCTCAGTTTGCCCTCTGAAAAACACCATGCAAATCACACTGTATCCTCTAAATCCCAACCCACTTGGCAGCAAGAACAGCAAGGGTACACCAGATATTGCAGGAGGCTCTGCTCCCCAGTCTGCTCATAGGCACTGCATGAGCACCAGACTAATGTCATGAGCAGAAAAGAGAAATGCAGGATGAGAACAAGAAAAAAAACCCTCCCTTTGCTGTTCTGTTCGTTGAGATTACAGTTGTTTTACGTGAATTCCCAAGATTGCTCAGTAAATACTGCATCCTCTGATGACAGCAAGACCTGCAGGTGTCTAATGGCTCCACAGCTCTGAGGATCTTGAATTTTTCCTTTCCTTCTCAATTCTTTTCTTCACTTAACTATTAAAATTCTGAATTCTGGCATTAGGTGTTTACAAATGACATGATCTTACTCTGCAAATCCGGCCACTTTCAACACAATCAAGAGCTTTTCAAGTACATAAATCCTTAAACAGTTTAAAAAAATTATCAGGGCAGATCTGCAAACTGAAACCATTTCTCTAAGGTAGTATCATTTAAGTAGAAGTTAAAATCACACAGACCCTTCTAAAACACTTCTTGTACACAGCCACATCACATCGGAGTCTATAAGCAACACTTCAATGTTTGGATCAAACACAAATGAAATCTGGAGGAGTGAAGGCTGATTCAGGAATGCAAGTCCATTAAACTATGCAAGTATGCATGAACTGTAAAAAGTAGATCCCATACATATCAGCCATAGCCCTTAGCTGTTAGCAGGTGTGAATCAGTCAGTTGTACAATTCATTTGTCTACCTAATTGCACTGAAGATAGGCTTTTACTTTGCCTATAACATCACTAATGAGTAGGTTTTTAGTTCGATCTAACTAATTAATTCTTGTTAACTTCCTTTGCATTGCTGTTCTTTTAATTTAACCAGAGACAGCACCAGAGTTGCTACTAGTGTTTAGTCTCAACTAGATTACTCCTATTCATTAAGGGCTGTAATTGTTGGTCATACCCTCCCAAATGGTCATTACAACCTCTGGCTTGCATATTGAATAACAGCAATTTCCTGACTCCAACAGACTCTCATGTGAGGGAGGAGAAAATGCTAATAAAGAAAGAATAAATGATTCTCTGCTTCATTCAGTGCTGTGTAGATTTCTTTTACAGCAGAAATTGTACAGAGGTGGTAAAACGGGTTTCTTGCAGGCCCCCTACCTCCACCCGGAGTGAAAACAATAAGAACCAAGTCAAGCATTCCCTGCTACTGTGATTACAGCATCCGTAAAAGTGATTATATGGCTGCTGTAATCAACTTCAATGAAAGCTGCCTGTTAGAGCTTCAATAATTACTCATTTCTGTTAACAGCTTGCTTTCAGTTTAGTACTTTGTGGCCTAGGAAAAAAAGACACGGTGTTTTAATAAAAGATCCTGTGAACGCTGCATTTTGGGGGGTAAGAGCTTGTGTGTGGGCAAATAAAAAAAATGCACACGCAACTTTTTTGTCCTGTTCTCAATAGCAGCTCCTTTTCATTTCAGCTCTGAATCTATTTAGCCAGCAACAAGCACAAGTTCATACAGGGTTCAGTCATGTACTGAATGTTTACTGAAGGAGGCACAATAGTTTAAATAAAGTGGTGGTTTAAAATATTTTACCCATTTCTTTAAACAAATTGCCAATCCTTAAACTCTGCGTTAAACACATTTCAAAAGCAAAATACCACAAAGCTCTCTTTCAATAAAACCACTACTTTTGTCATCTTTTGCCTCCTCCTTCTTCATGCGTTTTCCTTTTGCAAAGCTCTGGAGAAGAATGGAGCTTACAGAAGTTAAGGGCTCATTTTTAAAACAAAGCAAAATGATCGTTTAGTCTGAGATTAAAACAATACAGGTCACCACTGCCCTCTGCAATGTTTGATGTTCTGCAGAGTGATACCACACTGTGGTAAAACAACACAGTGAGGAGGAGGGAGGTAGACTGCAGGGAAATAGCAACGACCACCTCTTCAACCCAAAATTACAGTCCCGATCAACCTTCCCTGGAGGTACAGACAAACCCCAAACAACAAAATGCACAGAAACCACTCCTCTTGCCTGGAAAACTTTAAGACCACAGCTTCATTTTTTCAGGTGTATCTATCTGCTTCTTTTGAGCCAAAGAAAGCCCACCCAACTCAAACCAGCAAGGTAGCTCTTGTGGTATGTTAAGAACAGATAACATTTTAAAATGCTGAAGATCCTACTAGAAGCCCAGTGAAGTCTGCATCAGCATAATTAAAGTTGTATTCCTGAAAAAATTTTCTTCCGGAGTTCTCCACACCTCACTTTGGGGAGGTTGGCAACAACACTGTCTGCAACTGGCAGTGCTGGCAAGGGGCTCCTGCTTGGGGTTCCTGCCCTGCAGATAGGTGTCCAAGAGGCAATGCAGGCCACTGGGGAAGTGGACAGGACACATGGCTGCTTCCTTAATGCAGGATTGTGCCTCCTGCAAAGATCTGCAGCAGACGGCAGCATTCATGCTGGCCAGATGAGGGCCAGGGGAGCAAACCTGTCCCTCAACTACAGATTCCAAGGGAAGGAAGCTAGCATCTGTCCTGCCTTCCTTGTACATATTGATCTGATATGTGAATGGGAGGGGAAACATTCTGCTTTAGCACTTGATCAGTAGCATCAAGGAGAGCTCAGCTCTGCCACCAAGACATTCACTGTTTAAAAAACTGCCTAGGCCCAAAAATGCGTAACATGCTCTCCGTCCTCTATGAGTATACCTGACAGGTGAAGTATCAGAAAAAAAAATGTTATGTCTTGAATGCAATACAGTGCATGACATTTACATAGCATCTTTCATCCTGAAGGATTCCAAAGCACTTTATAAATGATATGCTTATGGAAATCACTTCACTGTTGGCATGGAGCCAGCACTGGGGTTTAAGGCAGCAGCCAGCTGGACAAATGATCAGCAGCAGAGTTCTGGTCAAGGACAACAGCTGGAATTATCTACTCTTGCAAAGAGTGACATGAATTCTATAGTGCCTAATTTTCCTTGGTACCTGCAATCACGGCTTTATTGTGCATGCACTATTTGGTTGCATCGACTGTAATTTCCATAAACCTTCCACTATTTCTAAGGACAGAGCATCCTCAAATAGAGATCGCATAGAACTAGAAATTGCTTTCCCTAGTAGCCCATCAGAATGCAGCTATGCTAAGAAAGAAGGCAGTCAGTATACCAGCACGTGCTGCCTAGATATGGTTTCAGAGTAGGGCAGCATTCTCAGCAGGTAGACTGGCATTTACTTGAATGGATCTGTTCCAAAGTATATCCTCTGGGGCTTCATTTCACAAAATGATTCCATTTTACAATTTCTTTACAGCAAGGTACCTAGAAATTCTGACAGTGAATTTCACAAACATTTACAAAATATGTTATTTTCCTGCACATATCAGAGGATTCCTGGTGCCAATCGCCTCCTTCTATCACCTTGTGTGCATGGTGGAGCTGTAGCATCAGTTCCATCATATTTTCTTCACTCTCTTTCCATACAAGAGACTTCACTGACGGCAGCCAGCTTTGCCACCAGGACAAACAGGCTATCTGTGAATGTCCATAGCACTCCAGAAATCTACAGGCCACTGGTGCAAAATGGAAGACATTTTCACCTGCCTTATGTTGTGTGAAGTAACCTGACCAGTGCAGATCAATACCTGGCTCTTAGAGGAGTACATCTGTCATGTCTATTCCATTACTCTGTTTTACTCAGTCCCGATTTAAATGCGGTGTGGTTAGACCAAGATTCTCGGACATAAAAAGGATGTATAAAACAGAGAGCATAAATCTTGAAGATACTTGGTACTACACATTCACTCCCAAAAGAGGAAACTTAATCTGATTTTGTGTACTTGTCTCCTCTGAAAATCAAGGCAGGGGTCTGCAAGGCCTCATTCAGAAACTTCCCCCATGGAGGAACTGTCAATTTACTGCAGGATGAGGAGACTCCAGAAAACCTAGCACAAAGCCTCAGCGGCCTCTCTGGTGCAGATAAGAAGGAGTCTCACTGAAATTACTGGGAGTCCCTTTTCCTGTCATTTAACTGAACTTTGCATATTTTTATAAGTAATTTAACATGAAACAAAATTACAAGCAACCCCAAGTTCTCTATTGGTGGTAAGGCACTGGAACAGGTTGCCCGGAGTGGTGGTACATGCCCCATCCTAGAAGACATTCAAGGTCAGGCTGAATGGGGCTCTGAGCACCCAATTGAGCTGTAGGCATCCCTGTTAAGTGCAGGGGAGTTGGACCAGATGACCTTTAAGTGTCCCTTTCAACTCAAAAAGATTCTGTGATTCTATTACCTATCTGATGGGCTGTCTCTGTAACAAAATTACTTAGAACAAATTTTGTGTGTCTTTCGCTACAGGAATGGATTTTTTTTTCTGGCCTTAATATACTGGTGCAAAGAAGATTCAGTATGGCCCATAACTGCTAAAACATCATAATTTAACTTATTATAACCTGTCTCCAGAACTTTGTGTTAAACAAACTAACGTACAAGCCTCAAAACTCTTAAAGCAACTATTGTGCTATATATTAGGAGAGTGCTGTAAATAAAATGCTTATACTTGTCAGAATAAAGCTGAAAAACTTGAAAAATGTAGGACATAATTTTTCTCGAGGACAGACACTTTTGCAAACTACCGTAACAAAATTCAGCATTAAACTTCTCACCGTCACTGACAAATAGGAAGGCTTGATGGAAAGTCCTGGAGACCTGTCTGGGAACTGTGTTTTCTGCTCCACAAATAGTTTGTGCTGTGTCCCACAGGCATTAAAGTAAGAGTAAATATTAAAAAAGAAATCCTAAGCCATGATCAAATTTCTTTGTACATGCAAGCAACCTATACGCACAAACAAATGTTTTAGAAAATGAAGAACGAAATATTTCCTTCCAGTTGTTAATGACAGACCGTCATGCCCAGCACCAGCATCAAGGACAAGAGGTATCAAAAGCTGCAGTTCTTTTCCTTTGTTGATGTAAAGTAGTACCACACAGGTGTCCCTGGTGTCAGCTGGATCTCAAACTTCCAACCCATTGCCAAAGCAGACAAATAAGTTGTGGCATTCTGACATATATTCTTCTAAAGATGAGAGACTGTCTTTAAATCTTTTAGCTTGAGGAGATGATTAAGGCAGACTGAATGGTGTTACGTACAAGAGGTATGCAAAAAGCAATATCTTTCTGTAGACCAGCTTCTGGCTATTGGATAGAATTACAGACATTGAGATCTTCCCAACAGCTCAGCTGGATTTTTTTAGGAAAGAAAAAACCCTGAGAGAATAAAAATAGTTCTTTTTTTTTTTTTTTCTATAGTTTTAGCAATTTCATTGGCTAGGTGACCTATATTCTGACAAAGAAAGAATTATCTGACACAGATCCTTGCCTGTGTAGATGATCATTAAAATGATGTTAATAAAGTATTTGACACCTTTTATAGAGGTGAAGATGGTGTGAATGAAAGAAACACCATTTCTAGATGCACAAGTTGGCTTGTAGTACAGTTGCATATATGACCCTAAATGCAGCATACACCATGCAGCTCCTATGTAAGTACCTTTACCCACAGATATAATTGCTCTGCAGTGCTCTCATTTTACAGATGGAGAAACCACACTCAGAGAACTGAAGCCACATGGCCCAGGTCACACCACAGGGCAGTCAAGCAGCAAGGAACAGTGCTGTATGCTGGTTCCCAGCCAAGTGGATCACTTGAAAAGCTTACTGTAACTGCCCCTTTCACTCTTCTGCTCTCAGAGAGATGTTTGCGAAATAAATTGCTTTCAGAGACTGTTTCTGACAAATTCTGCAACAAAATCTGCATAAAATGCACATGAAAACTTGCATTTGGTATCAGTTCCTACAGCAGAACAACTCTATATGACATAAGACTCAGCTAACTCTGACTTGTTACATCTTGTTTTACTTACCCCCTTCTTAACATACCTATAGCAGCAGCAGCAGCCAGTGGCATGACATAATACAATCCATCAAATATTAACTGCTCACGGAGACCAAAAACGCACCTTGAGAGCTATCAGGGACAGCACTGACACTGACAGTAGGGTCTGGGTACAACAGCTATTACTAAGCTGAGTATATGGGCTTCAAAATAGATGTGACTTTCTAATTAAACCCAAGAGCTTGAATCACATCCAAACCCAGATAAGAGGCCAGAGCTGTGCAAGTAGAATGCATTCAAACTGGCCCGCACTGCCTCATTGGCAAACCATGAGCTTTTGTACAGCTTTGCATGACATGCAATGCAGGAACCCAGCTCGGAAGTGGCAGTGTGCGGAATTATTCGGGCAGTTGAGCACGACCAAGACATCTCTTAGCTCAGCACAGAACAGACAAAAAGTGGAAGAAGTTGCTATTGTGACCAGGAGCTGTTGGAATTAGAGAGAACGGCAATACCACAAAGCTCTACAGCAAAAGATGAAAAAGACTGCATAAGGACACATGAAACGTGGTTATTTGTGTACCAATTAATGATGACACTAGGAGTACAGGAGGTAATCATCCTGCCTTCCTTGGAAGAAGCATTCACTAAAATTGTTGGTAAGGAATTCAAAACCTCACAGTTGATGTCTGGTCAGCCATGAAGGATACTTTTCCAGTTCACAGTAACAACTCACAGCTCTATGCCCATTCTAGAAATCTACATACAGTTTAAAATTTTGCCAGGAAAGACAGATATGCATCCTTCCTTGTCTTCCTACTGCTCACATGGATGGAAACAAAAGAGACAATATTTGATTTCACACTCCACGCGCCCCCCCCCCCCCCCCCCCCCCCCCCCCCAATGAAATTGGTAGTATCCTCTCAGAAAAATAGTTTGATGTCCTTCCAAATGGAGAAAGAAAAAATCTGCCAGGTAGTTGATACTAGCAAGACATTCCATAGTCAAGCCACCAGAAGCACTCCATCAGGGAGAAAAACATCAGCTTAAAAAACCCAATATTACTTATAATTAAAAACAAAAACAAAAACAAACAAACAAAAAACCAAAACAGTGAAATGTCAATAAGCTTTCTCCTGCTGGCAGGCACAAATAAGGTTTAATTAGCCAGAAGACAACCAGTCTTTAGTTTGTAGAGGCTGAAGAAGAGGTAGTTAGAGAGTTGGCATAATTATGCAGAAAGGCAGGGGGCCTCCCTAAAAGCCTCCACACTAAACTGTGTTTGACAGCTGAACTTCATGATCTTACAGAAGATTCAGAAAAATCTTATTCTGCCAGTATCCACGCTCTCATGGCTTAAATGAGAAAACACACCAACAGAAGCAACAGGAAAGACAGTACATCATCTCTAACTCAAGTAAGAAGATAGCAGCAGTCTAACTATTGTCCATATTCAGAACTACAGTTAAGCAGTAGCTCAAACACATGTTGTGGAGATTTTCTGAATCAATGATTTTACACGCTTACATTATATTGTGGGATTTGGTGAGCAACAGTTTGGTTCATTCTCTGCCTTTGTGATTTTGAAAACTTTGACCATTTCCCTGCCATCCTTCTCCCCAAACTGAAGACTTGTTAGTGTCTCCTTATAAAGATAGTTCTCTAACTTGACTATGTTGTTTCTTTGATGCGGAGACCAGAATTATACATTAAGGTGCGGGTGCACTGTAGTTTTATACAATGATAAAATGATACCCTCTGTCATGCACCAACACTCCTGCTGATGCCCAACCTTTTGCAGACTTTTTTGTCTGTCACTGTTCACAGAGCTGATGACTTCAGAGAACTGTCAATGATGACTCCAAAATCTCTCTCCTGCATTGCACCTGTCAGTTCTGAGCTCCATTTCACATAGGCAGTTGCAATTATTTTTCTACATTTACCTTTATCTACATGGCATCTCCTTTGCCAACTTTTTTACAATTTATTTGGTTTTGTGATGTCATTCTGGACATCCTCACCACTGGCACAACATCTGGCAACTCAAGAGATAACAGTATGACTGGAAAACTTGGAGATCTAACTGTTCACTCCTTTTTCCAGACCACTAATGACTTTTGAACAGACTGTTCATTTTTGAACAGGATCTATTCCAGCACCAGCCCCTGGAAAATAATGCTGCCAGATTTTCCCTATGTTGAAAAGCCTTGATTATGCCTTACCCATTGTTTACCTGATCCTTTCATCAGATTTCAGTCTACAAAAGAAACTCCTCCCCAAATCACTGTAGAGTAGATCAGCGTGGCAGGATTTCTGTCTTCAGAAGCCATGATGAATCTTTCTCAGCACATCCTCATGTTTAAAACTGAGTGCTCAGCAACCTTTCTCTCTGAGATAGGCTTTTACAGGGACTGAAGTCAGACCTGGTGGTATGGATTTTCCAGGATCCCTTCTACAGCCATTTTTTTTTAACATCAAAAAGAAAACAGAACCATAAACTGTTTGTATTAGTGCAGGATCAGGGCAATGCTCACATGATCTCAGGTGAAAACCAGCATCATCAGCAGTGAGGCAGAAATTATTTGCCAAGACAAGCTGAAATGTCATAAGAGTAAGCCAGATCTTGTACACCAAGCAGACACACACATCCTCCAGCAAAGACACTCCTGTACCTAGTGGCAGAGGTATATAAGTGTGAGTAATGTTTTCTTGTGCTACTGTGCTATTCATTTGCAGGTGGGTTTTTACCCAAAGGAGCCTCGATCAACAAACTAGCCCTACCATCTCTCCTGCTCCTCTGGCTAATGCTGGCCCCTCCTGTATTCATGGCATCGCTTCTCACCAGCAGCATGGTACTTAAGCCAAATTTAAGGTATTAAAAAAAAAATTCAGTACATGTCCAGAAGTAAAAGTGATGCCTGCAAACGGGGAGGAGATGAAGGTGATCGCTCATCCTTGTTGAAAGTCAGTGCTGGGGGCCTGTGAACCAAATAATAAAATGTCACTAGCATGGATTAAGAGCTCAGCTAAAACAGCTTCAATCAGCTGGATCTGACCCAGAACAGGTTCAAAACATACTGGTTCAATTCTCTAGTTATAAGTGTCTTCTTATAATGATAAGATGTAATCAGCAATTAGGAAGTGTTTGCAGCAAGGCAGTGCCAGAATTCATGTAAGAAGGTCGGGCCTGGGCCCAGGTCTCATAAAAATTCCAAACTGGAATAATAATCTCTATGTAGAGCAAACATTTCAATATTGACACAACTAAAGCACAGCAGAGATAGAGGGGGGGGTGGGGGTGGAAGGCAGGAAGCATTTGTCATTTATATGAGGACAACAAGATACACGTGTTTCTTAAAATAAAGTTTTTATAGATTCCACTGGGCACCGTGGCAGTTGTAAAGTCCTCGTACTAATCCCTAGCTATATTCTGTGGTGTATATCAATAGATTTAAGTATTTATGAGCTACAGATATGACAGGAAACAGATACACCCTGTGTAAGTAATATATGATGCTGCTAGTTTTCCTCATAAACACTCTATTGGTGTTCTCAGTTAAGCTCAGATAAAAAATACTTAATGAGTGAAAGTACAGCCTTAAAATTTCTGATGCTGTTTTCTCTTAGGGAATCTTCTCTAGAGCTTTCTCCCTAACAATTCACCTTCGTTATCTAATCGACTAGATCAGGGTTTCCAGATGTCTATAAAAATTGCAGAAAGAGTACGCGGCTAAAGAAAACATGGCTAGTGCACTCCTCTACCTTAGGCTGATGAGTAGCTGAAGTCCACTCTCTACCGCCTTTTTTCTCTTTTGTTGACAGCTTTCCAGTTTAAAGAAATTTTTTCCCATTTGGGAAATTATCACCTTCAAAAAGGTTCTGATCATGGAGAGAAACAACTGCTGCAATTAGTACAGAGTGAGGGCTACAGGTTGCCTTGGAAAGCACACTACTCAGAAACATGCAAGTGAGCAATGGACATGAAAAGTACTTTAAAGTGGAGAACAAGAGTTAGGAGAAAAGACTTAAAGCCTATCCTGGAATTATCATAAGACAAAGTGCATTCTTTTCAGCACTCGTTAAAAGGCAACTTCTTCAGTTTGTGGTTGGTGATTCCCAAGAGTGCTGTTCTGCTGGGATATTCTATTTTACATGCCATCTTTTAAGACCACAGGTCACAACAATATCCGTGATCAGCTGTGTTCATCAGTAGAGGAATTTGTCTATAATTTGTATCACAACAGCTCACATTGTTAAGAATTTTCAAAGAATTTTGGAAGATATGTTTTGGAGTGTCGTGGGCTTTGTTGTTCACTTTTTTTGTTTGTTTGTTTTGTTTATAATGGTGCAATCCTAGCTTTCCCGACCTAGTTGAATCACCAGCTCCATTCTCATTATACTCTCATTTTCCCTATGTCATCCTGCCATCTGTCAGCTAAAGATCTGTTCAATTTGCTTGCAAGAGACAATGCACAAGAAATGAAATAACTAAATAATAAGTAATAAATTGGTAAACTTAGCTAGTTTGGACTTCGTCATTCCATGTTCACACACTTAAATCAAGAAATTTTCATAAAACACCCTTGTGAGTAGACATACTAAGAGCAAAGCCTTTCCCTGCAAGGCCTTCTTAACTCTCAAATACACTTTTCTCCCTCTGGCAGATCTCAAATGTTTTGGTTCTGGAGCAGGAGCTGAAGTAATCTTCTTGCTGGTATTTCAGAGAAAAAATGAAGTGAGGGTGAATATTAATGTTCAGATGCTATAAAGACAGGACTCATTAAGTTTGTTTATAGGAAAAGTTCTGCAGATTGGAATTTTTTTTAACTTGGTCTTTAGAAAACATAGGCTCTGATGGCCAGAATTTCAAATGTGTTAAATAGCACTGGATAGGACTTTTCAAGGAACCAAAAGAAGCTGCGATCCTGACTTCAACCAATGGGATTTCAATCAATGGGATTTAAGCACTGACTTCAGTATCTTTGAAAATTCCACTAAACATTTGTCTTTTCAAAAGCATAAACAAGTACTTTAGAGAATCTTTCGACCGATTACTTATGATGTATTTGTTACAGAATTAGAAGTAAGAAAAAAGTGAGAACAGATTAAAAGAAGGCTTTAAAAAGTAGGATCTGGACTTTTTGCTAGCATGGTTGATAATATTGAGAGGCTGTTAGAGACTGGAGTTCCTGACAAACTCTGAGTGATTGCAATGCCACATGTGAGCATATGCCAGTGATGCCTTTTCTATAGTAGAGGCCTTTGTTCTTCTGAATGACTGTCCAGGCAAAAACTGCTACCAATGCATAGTTGCCTACTGAGTTACTAACAGTACAAAGAAAGAAGTGTTGAATAAGAAAAATCCTGCCTCCTCGCGTTAATCGTTTGCTCAAATTTGATCACATTCCCTAATCTAAACAAAAGTAGGCAAGTCATATTCACTTCAGTCAATTAAAACTGTGCTAAAAGTCTTCCTGACCTCTAGGGACAGGTAACAGACTACCCCCAGCAGTGAGGAGCACAGACAGGAATGATACTGACTCTGAAGTATCTCATCATCATTTAATCACAGAAAATCTGAGAAGAACTTCTTCGGATTCCCACCTCATAAACATACACACAGAGATGTAGCTAGGCTTAGAGTGCATTCAACTACAGAAGCAATCTTCCATGTGACCTTAACAGATACAGAAGGTCATAAGAGAAGAGTATCAGCATATTGTAGTGGTTAAAACCAAGATGGCATGTGCCGACTCAACCCAGTCATAGACATTTCCTAAGTATGAAGCATTACCACTCATCATTTTGTTTTGACCAAGCAAGGCAGAGAATGACAAGAATTCTTAAATTACCACTGCTATGGCATCCTACACAACTGCTAGAGGTTCAGAGATAATAACAATCTCTAGCTACCTGTAACAATGTAATTAAAATCCCCAGTAAATCACTGATGCAAGTTTATAGGAGCTGCAATAGCAGAAAATCCAACCTTTCTTATTATTAAACAAAGATTATATCATCATGCACATGCCTAAAAGATAACTATCCTTGTTCAATGCATAACATATTTACACTGATAAGCTATAAGAAAACATCAAAGTTTTATTTTAACAAGTTGAAATGAAAAAACATCTGGTCTCAAAGGAGGCTAGTATTTTGACATACTGTACCTAACATTTTTTATGGTGACATAGTTTAAATATCACAATAAAAACACTCAAAGTATTTTAAAATTGATTAAAGCACACACAGATATCTGCAGAAACAAGGAAGTGCCATTGTGAGCATTGTTTAAACAGTGTTTTATTAACTCCTGTGTACCTAAAAAATTATTCTGATGGAAAGATTTGCGTTCCCTTAACAAAATCAACTCTTTAGCTATATTATTTCTTTATTTACTCCTGTCATTTATTAATCTAGCTAGAATCTTGATTTCAGCGTAGGAAAGTATGTTCGGTGTTGAAGTTAAGAGAGGCCAATCACTTATGCCTGAGTTGTAGAGCTTTCCGCTTTCAGATATAGCTGCAATTCATTTGTCCCACTGAACTGGATTGAGCAAGTTTTGAATAATCAGGATTCAGCTTTAGCTCTTCAATCATAGCAATGTGTCTCTAGTTTCAATATCTTTTAAATTAATTCAGAAACCTGCACAGTTTCAAGAGAAAATGATAATATTATCATCCTCTTGATTTTTTGATACAGTGAATAATAGAGCTATTAAAAATGAGTAAGATCAGGAAACTTAATTCAGTTGGTCAGTTCTGGGAACTCAACACAGCTGTGTAAAAGTTATGAAAAACTGAAACAAAAGTATATTTCTTTCAAACTCTGCAGTATTAAATACTGTAATACAGTAGCAGTATAACAGTACTTCTTGAAGTTTTATTTGGGCAACAGACAAGATTTAATTTATTTCTTATATTTTTCACCAAACTGTATGTCCATGCAAAATAGAAATGCTTAACCAATTGGAGCAGAGAACAAGTAACAAATATAACTGCCAATATCTAGGTATAGTATGATATACTATGAAAGCAAATGTTCCTTATAAGAATATATGAGAATCCTTTCATGAGGAACCTCTTCCTTTTGTCCAGTGAACTCAGAACTGGCACAGAGGGCATTTCTTAATCTGCAACATCTATTCATCCAGACCTGTTGGCATTCCAAGTAGTGCCACTGCTGCTGGCTGCAGTGTGTGCAGTGGACTCTATGGTCATCTTTTGAGAATTAGCACATATCTTTTAGAATAACCACTACAATTAATGCATGCTTTCTAGTGATATGGAACCTGTCACAGATGTTGAACTGTTGTGATGGCCAGGTATCTCAATAGTTAAAAATCTAAAACTTCTGATGAATTTGAACTTATTTGATGTGGATCTCCTTATACTTTGTCTTACAGAGCTTCCCCTCAAAATTGCTTTCCCAACAGTAGATGCCTACTGACTCTGATCAAGTGATTCTTACCCTCTTTACACACTTGCCAGTTATATAAGGAAGTGGATTTCTCCTCATTTTCTTCATTGTAATGAGCCCAGGAATGAACAAGTCAGTTTTTGTCATCAAAGCTTATGCTCCTGACAGCAATGTGTCAACGGGAAAAAACTATCATAATCTTAAAACTCTCCTTCAATGCCTTTGAGCACTATCTCCCTATTCACCCTCTATTTTATAACCTATTCCAATACAACTCCCCAAATTGCCTTTGATTGCTCTTCTCCTTTGTATTGACCTTCAGCAAAGTCCACGGGCCCCTAGCACCACAGGAGGAAATGGGGAAGTCATCTGGTCAGAATAATGTGTGAATTAGGGCAAGACTGTTATAACTTGGAATTTTGAGCAATTCAGCAAAATTCTATGTCTGCAAGTCATCAGATCAATTCCATAAAACAAATACAAAACACAAAGAATACAATACCCTGAAAACATCTGCTAAATATACTGATTTATGCCACCGAGAAAGTTGCCAAATGCTAAATTCCTGCTGAATATTGTTCAGCAATATTATTTCACTAAACTCTTGTCAATGTAATTATGGGCTTTATTAGAGGATTCACATATTGTCTTTATAGCTTCAACGTCTATTTCTGCTTCAGCTAGAATTCATGAAAACACATTCCCACTCCTTAAAATGCATTGCATGAGGCATGTTCTGGGTCAGAGTCAACTCTCATACAAGTAAATCTGGATTAACAAACTCCACAGAGGCTAACGTACTGGTACTAGCACAAAGCAAATACTAGTATAAATGGACTCAGGTCCACATATCTTAAGGCAAAGAGCTCCACCTTACTGAACTATACAAAATCCTTGAGTGTGGGATAGAGCAATACAGAAATTGAAAATAAAAAAGTAATGCTCCCCTAAAGTGACAAAAAGGGTAATGAATTAAAAGCGACTTCATTGTTCCATTTCCTTTATGGCAGTTACCATGGAAGGAGAAGAGTAGCAGAAGGCTGAAGTTTATCTTTCTCCACTCTCTTTCAGTCTCAATGAATTTGATGTGACAATCCTGTGCTCAGTTGTTTGAACAGCTTAAAACACATGCTATACAGCTTAAGGAAGGAAATTAATACAGTTCATCTAGCTTGCTCATTCCACGGGAAAGATGAATGAAGAACAGAGCTTGGGACATACTTTGGAAAAATGGCTGAATGCAATTAACAAAAAGACCATTTATATATTGCATTACATAAAGCAACAGATAAAAATATAAGCAGAGAAAGAAAGAAGACGTATCAGTTCACAACCTAAGTATCAATATAGTACAGGGGTAGTTTGGCAGTGACTCCTGACTGAAGTTTAAAATAAGTTTCGCTGAACTGAATTCATAATTGCTTCAACTTCTAGGAAAGGATGTTCCAGCTTCCATGTGAGCATGCAATATGGTGGGGGAATGAAAAGGGGTGAAGGCTTGTGCTCCTGCAAAGCACTGGTTAGGTTGATACACGGGTCCATATAACCCTCTTTTTCATCAGTCTGCATCTATCCCTGTTAGCGCTCTCTTCCAGAAGCATTAAAATCCACAACAAAGCAACATTTTGCACTCTTTCTTTTGCAAACTATATGTACTCACACAAGCTTTGTTTTACCACAGGCATTTGTTCTTGTTAATCACAGGCCTCTATGTATGTAGTAAATAGCTATCCTCAGTTATGTCATTCATGCTACATAGGTATCTTAATGGAAAGCATCCCTGTACTCCAGTATAGCAAATGCACTCAATAGGGCATTACAACACCCAGTTCACATCCAGAAAATCTGAATAGTCCACTGAAATCATGAAACAGTAAGTGGATTACTTTCCAAGTTCTCATTATAAACAAATCATTATATCCATTCCCACATTTAGACAATTCAGTTCAAAAACTTTAGTTATATTTTACATGAAGCCAACTCCCAAGAAATTCAGAACAAAGAAGAGTAAATAAAAAGCAACACATAGAGCGCAAATGGACAAACCATTAACATGCTGGACAAAGTATCTTTGCTGTCATGCACAGCAGCTTAGCAGAACATAATCAAAGGTTTTGTTCTAAGATGGTTCTCACTCCACCTGAAGCTGCAGGAAACTTCATTGTAACTGCATAAAACCCAGAGAAGTCCAACTAAGAAGTGAGCAAGAGAAGAGTACGCATCTACCAGATGCACTGACTGTGTGGGACAGGGAGAAGCTGTGTTGGCCACACAACTGCTGTAATACAAATGGATGAGAAAGTATACCAAATTACAAATGGTCTGATCTGCCTCCAAGATGAACATTTTCTCCTCGTGCCACACATGCTATACATCAACAGATTTGCATTTCTAGGTGTATGCAGGGCAGAAGCCTGCTCACCAGGCAGCAACAGGTGAGCAGCAACAGCAACACCCTCCAGCTGGCCTCAGCCCCTCCAGCACCACTCAGAAGGTGACTCCAACAGCTGTGGAAGAGCCTTCTGATAAAGGAAGGTTCTGTTAACTTCCAGTCAAGGCAAAGGCTTTAAATGTGCGTGTTCTTACTGCCTGCACTCAAGCCTTAAATCCTTTGTAAAATCTATTAGTCTTCATCTATGGTACCTTGTTATGATGAGGTTCACAGTTATACACACACACACAAAAAAAACCATTTCACTTTCAAATGTGTTGTTGTCTGTTTGTTTGAAGAGCAACTCACATCACCACCTGATATTTATTAACAGTTTGCAGTTTACAAAAGACTTTGCAGCCCATACTGTCTCCTAGCCGCTAGCCTCTAAGAAGTGATGTTAACTAATTGACTAGAGGAGGCGAAGACTGAGGCACCACTGGTGGGTTCAGCTTTTGTAAGGGCTGTCTGCAGCCATGGGTCAGATGTAGCCACCAGCCCATGAAATTCCTTGCTGCAGTTTCTGTTCACTTCTGTGAGGCCGGATCCTGGCCAGCACCATCTTCATAGAGTACTCAGCAGCCACACAAACTCCCCGGGCCATGTCAAAAGCATATAGGGAGGGAATGGCAGGAGTGAAGACAGCAAGTTTTTAGCTTTCCCAAGAGAAGGGATTATCAAAGCAAGTGCTGCTCTGCTCCTTGTTTTCCTTGGAGGCATTTCCTTTGAGGGTATGACTGCAGGTCAATAGCATATCTACAAAGACTGAATCCAAATGCTCACGTATTTCCCTTAAATGATGAGTTAGTCAAGTCACAGTCCACGCTCAAAACATGATGCTTCTCTTTATATCACTTTGTAACACACAAACTGCCTACAGAATGCACATAGCCAAAGTAGATGGGTTTGTGAAGCATTCACAAGCAGAGAATAGCCTTCCGAATATAATGATTTTTCATCTTTTGCTGAAGTAAGTACTCAGGCTTGTCTCTACAAAAAAAAAGCCATAACACAAAGGTAATGTCTGCAATGATAAATCACTGACATTGTGAAAATGATTCAGTATTAAATAACGGAAGTAATCATATATTTTAAGCAACTACAAAATAATATACATTGAAAATATTTTCTTTTCAGGATTTTTGATTGTATTTTTTGTTTTGTTTACATGGGGAAAGCTTTCTCCAAGTCCTTTTCACTTCCTGACTGCCTGATCTCTGTTATAAGCAGGGTCATATTGTTGAAGGACAGTCCCACTGGAATCAATAATGCATCATGATGGCAACCAATGTCCCTAAGGCAAAAACAAGCATCTCTATTGGAAGTAAACTCTCCCAGGACATTGAAAAGGTTAAAAACAAACAAAAACCATTACTTTGAAATCTTATTTAAAAAATCCCATAATGAGCAGCATGGGAAAGGAAGTTTGTATTATGGAGAAAACCAGTTGAAAAGTTTGGAAAAAATGCACACATACAAACAGACATTCATTTTGATCTTCAAAGATACAGAAAATGGAGCAAGTTTTTAATCCTACTTTTCTGGAGCCTTACTTATCAGTACGAGCCAGCTGTGTCAATCGGATAGTGCTGAAGATGTCTCCCACTGACATCTTATGTCTAAGGTCAAGTGTTCTGTATCCTCGGCTGTACTAGGTGATTAACAAAACAAAGTTTTAGCTATAGACAGCTGGATGCTTACTGTGTTGCGAGCACTGACAGTTACTCTTGTCTTTGATTATATAAATTGACTTTGGTTTCAACAACAGTTGAGAATTCTGTAGAACTGGACAAACTACAAATAGATTGCTCCTCGTTTCCTGTTTTCATTCCAGTGTGTACAAATTACCTCAACACGCTTTTTTTTTCTTTTTTTTTTTTTTTTCTTCCTGAAAACGCTAAAGTCTGAAAGAAACTCTTGTTATATTGTTGCCACTTAGGTTTCACTGAGCCTGCATTATCTACTCACAGCTTTAATGACTTCCTGCAGAGAGAGGCTCTGTAGAAGTCTTGGCAGCAGGGCTAAGAATAGCATTAAATGCAAGGTTATCTAGGCATTACACTCACTGTAACATGCAATTAACTCTCCTCTTCCATTTTCATTACACAATTATTCATTAATGTCAATTTAATTTTATGCATTGTTCTACATGACCGAAGGCTGATTACGGGCCTTTTCACTCCAATATCCCAAGTTAACTGGTGCCAGCCTCTCTCAGGGCTGCCTAATTGCAATTTAGCCCAGACAATTCCTCCCATTTTTGCCCTCCAGTAATGGAACAACAGATCATGGACAGGTAAAGATTTTAAGGTGGAAATAAAGCCCACGCCTGAGCAGTACTGAGAACAGTGGAGTCCTGTCCCTCTCTTCCCTTTAACATCTCACATTTTCTGAATTGTTCGGTGTGGCTGCCAGTGCTGTAAAAAACTCATAATTTAAATTGGCCTCTGCACTCTCACGGAGCTTTCTCCAGTTATGTAACACAGTTTCAACACAAAAACAACATTATGCATTGTAAAGGCTCAGTATATAATACAAATAAATGATGTGCTCAACAAGAAGGTCTGTATTTTCACTGCATTTTCTTTCCCTCACTGGTTAACTTTCAGTGAAGTTTTGAAAAAGTTATCGGCATTTTCACATTTGAACTGCTTGTACCTTACTCAGTTCAGCTCCCTGAAACACCCCTCTAAATCAAGTACTTTTCTTAATGAAAGACTGTGAAATGTCCTTCACTCAATGCAACACACACTGTAATCTGTTTTCATTGTAAACCACTTAATAAGCCACCTTAAAAAGTCAGGATATAAATATAGCCCCAAACAATATGGAATCTTACACATCATCTTCCAGTAATTTGCATTGTACTTTAAATCTGCACAAGCAGCTCATCATTACTTTTTTTTCCAGTTTTACTGGCAGACCTTAGCCTAAAATAAGATTTAAAGAGCAGCGAAGACATAAGCTATGCGCCTTTCTATTTCCTCTACCAGGTGAGCCTGTACATCTCAGATTAAAAAAATCCCATTAAAAATCAGGAAATAATTCAGTGCCCTCTACTTGAGTGAGTTACCAGTTTCATTTCAGAAGTGGGTCTATGTGACGTCTTTTCCACACACACCTGATAGTAAGACTGTATGAGACATGCTTTAAACACCATCTGATGCCTAAGGGTAGACAACAAGCTGCTTCTTTTAAAGCAATAATGAGAAAAAGAGCAAATACGAGAAAAAAGTTACGTGCATTACAGCACTCCTTTCTCTCCTTTCTTGACACTGTACTTAAGGCTGTGTCAGCATTCTCATTTGAAACCTCTGTTTTCAGGGGCTTTCTAATTCAGTTGTAAAAACGAGTTCCAAGCTGAAACTTGGCATGTAAGGTTTCAGCCTAGGAGCAAATATTTTTTACAAATTGTCAAAAAACAAAAACCTTTTGGTTGTTTTTAAGTTGAAAAGGCATGATTCCCTCTTTCTCCCCACCCAAACTGTTATGAACTGGCTGCGCAATCTGTTTTGTTCACCTATAAATAAAAAACATTTGCAGGAGCTCGGTCTATTATGGGGACTTGGGTACTTTTGGTAGTTGCTTTCTTAGAGCACTCAATAACTCAAGGATGAAATACACCCTCTATGACATCTGTACATTTTTAATTCTTTCATTTTATTTTATCTGTTATTTTTTACTGTGTTAAGCTTCACGGTGATTTAAATCCATGGAATAAAGGGTTATTAAGCATGCAGAATACTCAGCTCTAGTGATCCATTAGATCAGGAACTTCATAAGACAAATTTGTAGTGGTATAGCCACATTTATTGCAACGGAGTCATACTATGGCTGCTTAAAAATGCATAAATATGTTTTTAACAAACTAAACATGAATGGATATGATGAGGGTCTTATAGACTGTGATGCAATAAAATATATTTTAAAACTCCCTAAATAGGTTTTAGCTTAATTAGGTCAATATGTGTGTTTAAGGTTTATACCTCTAAGATCAGGTCAATAACTGGTACTCGGGGAATTTTAAAACATAGATTTTATTATTTTTTAACAAAAGGGAATATGAAAACCTGCAGCTGACAAAGTAAAGGGTAAGACACAAACTCAACAGAGTCAAGAAATTAAAACCATAAAGGGTCAAACATAGCATAGGATGTGTCAGTGCTGTATGTGCTGCACTGCTCTGGTGAATCATGTGAGTAAAGGATAAAGCAGTGAAGAGTTAAAACAAGATTTGACCTAACTTTTGATGGCTATGTTTCTGTCACAGTTTATATTGACCTGAGCCTTTTATTTTAAATTAGGAACCTTACACTTCCATATTTCGTTTTGAATTCAGCTTTTTCTTCTAGATGCACACAGATTTTAACAGCCAAACTTATAAATTAAGGCAAAAAAAAAAAAAAAAAAATCAAAGTATCAAATATGTTACCAATAGTTTACAGCTTTCTAAAGCTTTTTGATTCATGCTCTGTTTGCTTTCCCTCTGTGAGGTTTATGGCCATGGGACCTAATTTGCTGGTTTCATTATGTATGTTAGACAAATCTGTATTGCTAACAGGGCTGAGTTTGGGTCTAAAAGTTTTATTTCCAAAGTTAAACCATTACTGTGTAACAAACAGTTACTCAGAAAAATGTTCTTGCATCTGTCAGCTCCCTGAAGTTGACAACTGATTTGAACTTTTTGTATTTAAACTAATTTAATCAGGCAATCACTTTACAAAGCAAAATGAGCCAATGGTTACTGCAGCACATCACATAGGCCTTCGTGCACAGCCTGCTAGGAGAACAGTTCCTTATCCAACATAAAGCTGTCAGTGCTCAGAAACAATTTGACTGGGACTGATGAAACGGGGAAAGTTGCACAATGGGCATGGTTCCCCTTGAAAGCTTTTAGTGCCAGCTTTTCTCTGGATGTTTCTGGCATGCTGAAATGCGTGCAGTGCATGGAAACAGGCTATGTGTCCAGGATCCTGAGGTTTGGAAGGATCCCATTCACGAACAATCCTATGCTATTACCTGCAAAGTCAGTAAAAAGTATCGCAGCTGCTCACATGCTCACTTTACAGCAGAATTTGAGTGTCACGAGGTCAGAAAAAAATTCATAAGGAACCTCTCACTATCACAGGTATTTGAGTAAAGCATTCACTAAACAATTGTTACAGGAACTTTAAATGGATAATAGCAAAACCAGACAAAATCAAGAGAAATCTAGAGGTACCACTGGAGTCCAACAGCTATGGAAAGTCCTGGAATTTTCAACATAATTATCTGGCACCTAAACACTAATCTCCAAACTAAATTTGGGTGGGAGCAATTTGGGGTTTGACAGCTGGTAGCCACACATTATCTCTTCCCAAGACAGCAGTCTACCAAGTAGTGCTTTGACCTGTCTGAGCTGCACATGCATCGTGCACATTTCTGCAGCCAAAATGAGGAAGGGGCCGTGCTGGTCTGCAGGTGGCAGCCCTGGTGGGTGCCTTAAAACAGAGCCGCCACGTGGCTGAGCCAAGGACATCCCTGAGTCAGTCTCCACTGGAAATGTTTCTCTGTGGCTTCTGAACAGAACAGTTTGGCTTTTCGTGGGCTAAAATTCAGAGAGAAGAGAACCAGTCTGCCTTACCATAATTCCTACTATTGTTTAAGTTGTAGACTATATCCAGGTACTAGGCATGCTCCCTGCTAAGGCAGCTTTTGTAAGTATGCTGGCTGCTAGGATTGCCAAGCATATGTAAACAGTTTAAAAAAATGAAATAACTGTTCCAAATTAAATATATATTCATTTCACACACACACACAGAAAAAAAAAAAGGAAAAAAGGAGGAAAAGCAATTGTTTCTCATTATAGGTTGCTTGCATGCCAAACTTCATTTGAGTGCATAAAGATATTTTTGAGGTATAAGATTAAAAAAAAACAAAAACAAAAAACAATATTATAGTTATGTAAAATCTATGCTTCTATAATTTAAAACAATGCTACCCTGGAGTTTTAAACTTTCCAAAATGAGGATTTATAATGAAACACCTGACGAAACCCTAGCATACAGATACTAATAAGTTATTCTGTAAACAATGGACCTGATTCAGATTTCTTAAAATATCATATTTAGTCTAGTGTGACTGCACAGACTCCAGTGGAGGAAAAGTTTTCCCCATTTGCCTTGTTGTAGTGGTTGCAATCATGCATGGTATATGGTAAACGTATGTTGGTGAGGCTGCATAGGTGACTTTTTTAAGTTATATTTTTTTTTCCCTTTTTAAGTTCTACATTGATCAAAATGTTAGTTGATGAAGTGAGGTCTGTAATGAGTTAGCCAAAAGAATATTTAATGAATAAAAACAAATGCGTGTTACTTCAAATGTGACTGTAAACCTGCATTTTTACCTTACAGCTGTTCAGTTTCTCAGTCCCCCACACTGGTACATTACATCTGCCTGGCATTCTTGACAATATACTTTTTGATTTCAATATAATCCAGTCATTTTACTAATAAGGTTTAGAGAAGCAATACATTCTCTTTAGAGTTAGCATGGTGTTTAAGAAAATGGTGGTTGTGCCACTATTTTGAAAGGTTAAAATGGCTCACTGAGGTATTACTGCAGCTGTTGTAGGCCTTGTAACGGCCATAGGTGCTGACTCAGAGAAGGATTTTGTGTTGCAGAATCCTGCTGTAGACTGTAATTTTAATGAGGCTCATGACAAGGAGATGGCTGCTGGGGTGAGAAGG
>NC_052539.1:14443295-14473295 GCF_016699485.2 Gallus gallus | reverse complement strand
GTGGACACCCTGCTCTTCACCGATCTGCTGATCTCTATTAAATATTTAGACATTTTTAAGAGCTGCCCTTTTACCAGTTACAAAACTTGCAGAGTTCAAACAACAACAGCCTGTTAACCGGGAAAAGGAAGATGAATAACAGGCATCCAGTGAGGATGCCTGAGCATTAAGGGCTTTAAAAAACAATATTTTTATATGTTTGCAGATGAGTACAATTTTTTCCTCGAGAAAAAAAATATATTAGCTAAAGACTCTTGGGCTTAATGTGAAACATTCGTGTTTGTTTCTTGCTTTTTGGAAGATCTTGAGACCACCATTTTTCATCTAGCTAGTAAAATGTAGGTAAAAGATGTACACTTACCAAGTATAGCCAGTATTGTAGACAACATAAACTACGCAGGAAAAGTTCAGCCCCACAAAAACACTGTCTCAGGAAATAACTGGGTTCCTCCAAGATGCACTCATGCTCCAGGAGTCAGCCAGGTTGAACGTGTCTTCTCCCACCAGCAACAATGTGCCTTGTCACCCAGATGCCAAGACAATGGGGGTGAAAGTACTGTTGTTCACTTCATTTCCATTGCCTCTATTCTCATCTTCTAAAATCAGATCTGTTTCTACGTACATGCAAAGAAATGTTAGTTTACATCTAGTGTAACACTGATAGCAATAATCTAACTTCCTAAAACAAAGTTACTTGGGCTTGAATTGTTGACTGCTATGGTTTCTATTTTGATTAAGCTCCTGTTTGACAGAATATATGATCAACATTAATCGTTACACAAAATATTAACTAGGGGAAGGCAGATACAGTGTCTAGAAGTTGTATTTAATATTATTACTTTGAGGTGGCAGTCTACCTATAATCCAAACCTCACTTTTTCGTTAGAGAAACTGTAGAGAGTGTAAACCATGGCATAATAATCTAACCTTCCAAATTGATGTTTCTTTTCTTTTTGCTTACAATAGCATGGATCATCTGAAACACTGCCTACATAAATGTGTCATTTGTCACAAGCTAAAAACTGTCATCATTAAGTTGATTAATCAAATGCTGTTCTAAAAGATGGATCGAAACACAAAATACTCAGCCTAGTCTCATATAATGAAGAGATTAATTTGAGGAACAAGACAACCAATTTAGTATAACTGTATGTTCACGCTTTATTTAGAAAGCCATCAATTAGTACATTTTTCCTTGATGTACTGTTTTGTCTTTCTAAACAATGAAAAGGTGATTTGCTCCAAAGTCAATTTGCTTTCTGTAAACAGGAGGGGTTAGTGAAGTGCCATCTCGCTGTTAGATTCTATAAACTGCAACCTTGACCGGAGTGCAAAAAAAGAAATTAATGATGGGATAGAGTTTTCAGCGGAATTGCTCCTCTCAGGTTATCACTAATTTCCCTTCTGTAATGTAATTATAATTCTGGTAGCAGCAGTGACAGTAAGGAAAGTCTCAGAAGTGTTTCATTCCTTCATTAACTTGGCTCTCACTCGCACTCTCTCTCTCTCCCCAGGATTAATATGGTCCATATGCAGACACAAGATTCCACCACAAACAAAGTTGCAAAGGCACTTAATCAGCTTTTATTGTTGGGGAAACTGAAACAAAAAGATGAAATGGTGTGCTGAGTTACCCAACCTAGCAGGTAGTGAAAATCATGGGGCCAGCTGGCGTTAAAAAGATATACAGTCCTGCTGCCTTCCCTTGGCAAACTGATGATATCTTAAGTGTTATTAAAAAAACAACACCCAGAAAAATTTCCTCATTTCAGCCACCAAATCATTTGGCAGTACTGAGATATGCTAACAGGTTGTTTGGCTGTGCCAAAGACCAAGGCCATCACATGGGCTCACACCAAGGCTGCTGGGCAACCTCAAGGGTGCAAATGCTACAGAAAGGAAGTGCACACCCTGCAAAATCAGGTAACCCAAGCAACTCACAGCAGTACATATTCCTCATATTCCCTGTCAGTTCTTCTCCGTGGCAGATCCTTCCTTGGGCACGGTGACCCCATGGTGCTGCACCCAGCAGGAGCCCCCAGGCTGTCTGCAGAGATGGACACACAGACACGTGGGTGTCTGCAGTCTCCCAGTTACGCTAAATGAGACTTTTAAAAATGTTAACTTATGAAAAATGCACTAGAGGAAAACGAAGCAGTGTGGATGTTACCCCCTACTAATGAGGCACTAATGTATAATTATTATAATACACACACTTCTCTCCACAGAGGAATATTTATAAACACTACAACAGCCTAGTTTGTGTTAGAGTCATACTTACAAATTGTTTTTCTCCTGCAGTTCGTGAGGTTTTTTTTTCCTTATTGTAGTGATATTTAATGCATTTCATAAGACTATATGCAGTCATTTAAAACCCTGAAGCAGCCTGAGCCTTGACTACTTGCTGCTTTAAATGAGAACATAAAGAGAAACCACTAACTGAACTCATGGCACAGCTGTTATTAAATTCCTCAGTCACCCCAGGTGTGGTTTCTGAGAGCATATGCTTTAGGAGGAACAGCAATGGAGCTGCCAGAGGAAGATCTGGTACAACTGTGATTGGAAGATGAATGGGTGTCCAACATTGCATTTCAGGATGAGGCCTTTGCCTCACTACACCTGTTTTCTCAGTCCCAAAATCTGCTGATGGCCCAGGCACCTCCCGGCACAAGCAGAACCACAGAACCATGGCAAGGGAGCACCCAACCACACAGCTAATTACAAATAAATCATCATGAATATGAAAATGTTGCTGAAAGATCCCAGCAGAGGATGCAAGTGCCTCCTAGAGCCAGCAGAGCAGAGATAGCTGGGCGGAGGAGGCAGCCGTGCATGCCAATTAAAGTCAAGCAGCAATAAATTATGGCATGCTGAAGGGGAGAGATGTGTTCCCCTTACAGCACAGCCATCCTTCGTACCTTAAAAACCATAATGAAGTTTACCATCCTAAAAATCAGACTCATTAAACCAGATTTAGCTTATGGATCACACCAAATAACATTACTTGGGAAAATGTAACAAGGGGAGTGAGATTAGGGATATAAAAAGCCCTTGTGGAAATGTAAAACATTATATATTTTTCTGCTGCCTAAATGTGCTGTACTTCAGGAAACATTCTCCATCACCTTGACAGCACGCTTCCTTTCTGTATACTGAAGTTTATTTGCCTGAATTATTAATGTTGCTTTTGTTTGTAGCTATATCTTAATTTTCTTCTTTTCATTCACCTGTCATGATTGTTTTGATTCACATCCCAGGATGATGCGCAAAGTATTTCCTTTGGAAACACTGTAGTGTCACCAATATTTTTGCTCTGTTAACAGATTATTCTGTCTTCACAGTAAAACCAGATCATTTCTTTTTTTTCATGAAAACTGTCAATCACCGAGATTAAGCTTTAAATGTATTGAGCAGATAAAAGATAGAATTTAAACTACATATCATATGTCAGCAGAGAGCACCAAGTGCCCTGCAAATAGAGAAAACAAGAAAGTCTCTCCTTCTAAACAAAAAACATGCCCACAGCAGCAATGCAGGTATCCTCAAACAATTAGTGATAGCCGTGACAATTATTTTGTGAATTCTTTGGAGTAACACAGCTGTGCCAGTGTTCTTTTTAATTATTTTTGACAGAATAAAGCAGAAATAAACTGAGTTTTTTATTCTATATTCAGCCTTATTTATCAGTTCTTCTATTTAGGCTGTGATTCTGGAAAGCATGAAGATTCATTTGTGTATGAGCGTTATTGTTTCATACGGTAACAGCTGACAGAAATGAAAATGAAGGATTATAGGCATTAAATGCCAAATGAATGACCACAAATCCTACAGTACAGAAAAAAAAAAAAAAGTGGGAAGATTTCATGATTTTTATTTTTAAAAATATTCTGAAGTTTCCCTTTGGGAAACAGAATAGAAAGAACATTCTGCTTACCTACAAGTTACCTGGAATTCTTTTCCCCTTCCATCCCCCCCTTTTCTCTTTTCCTTTTTAAATATAGCATCCACCCAACTTACCTACAAAATTCAGGAAGATTCTCCAGAAAATACAAGATTGAGAGACCGTATGTACAAACACCAGCCCATTTCAAACAGGCTGGGCTCATTGCTCATTGGGAAAAAAAAAAAAAACTATTTTTTTATTTGCCTTTGATTTCTTTCAGAAGGATAAAATGAAAGGGACAGTGATACATATTTTAAGCCCTGTGAATTCACAATGGGGCTTTAGAATAAAGAGGTAAAAACCTTTGAACTAAACAAAGGTCCATCACGGTGCACTCCTTTTTCACAAGCACCTTAAAAAGGAAATTTTGCCAGACAGAGGGCCCAGCTGGCTTTTGCCACTACAGCCCTCTGACACAACACAACAGCATCATTCCCAGCCACTATCAATCTCCTGTATGCCATGTCATTGACTCCTCTTGGACCTGATCTCTTATCTCATAGAGCTGTTTTTTAGTCGAATGCCCTGTGAAAGTATCCACTCATGAGCTTACATGTGATTGTCTCTTTGTACTAACCAAAGCCTGCAGTCTAGCAGGCTGCATTAACTTGATTAAAGTGGTACCACAGACAGTTACTTAGGCTCTTACTTTGCTCTTAGATTAAAGACAAGAAAGCCTCCTCTCAAGGTTTTTTTTTTTTTTTTTTTTTGCAAAACTGCAACTTTCAAAAGGGTCAGCAGAAGACAAAGGC
Source organism: Gallus gallus (assembly GCF_016699485.2). Lineage (NCBI taxonomy): Eukaryota > Metazoa > Chordata > Aves > Galliformes > Phasianidae > Gallus > Gallus gallus. The sequence goes on along the minus strand of NC_052539.1, from coordinate 14,468,600 downwards.
TCTTATAACAGAAGGAAAGAGGCTTTTATAACAAATGATTTCTAATTGCTCCTTTGTTCCAAAAAGACAGCAGTTATACTAGCTGAAACATAACAAGACATCATTTCTTGATGGAGAGCTTGAATGAACGGCTGCAGAGAAGCAGCTTTCACTAAGTTCCAGTAATTTCAAAAACATTATTTCCTTGAAAATAACACCTTATTTAATCCACTTAAATCCAGAAGAGAAGCCCATATGACTGGCTGCGCATAATAGTCTATATTCACTGGTGGACGATAGCTCTACTTAGGAATTCTTCTCATTGCATCTCCAAGGAGCAGGGAGGGGAAAGTGTTTGGGTATGGTTTACTCCTGTGTAAGATATTTCATAGCCTTTACCAAATAAATCTTAACAAGGAAACCACTGGGACAGATTCTGATCTAGTGCCATGGACTAGACTATTTCATTTTTACAGAGATGTGGGGATATGAACAATCACAACAACAGAGCACAAATTTTCAGCTGATAACCTTTGAAAACGCCATTACTCTTCATGTTTAGCTGCTACAACTGCAAACTTCAGCAACCTTCTGCAGAATAGAGTTACATCCTTTTCGGAAGCAATCTGCTCATTAGCAAATAATAGTGATCTCAGATTTTCTGTAAACCTATGTGCAAGTGTGCATCTGCATGTGTGAAAGTGCACAAGTGAAACCATTTATCTCTATGCAAGGCTCAGAGTTCCTTCAATCATACCATGGCTATGCTCACCACCCAACTCCTGCTCAGGCCAATGTTTCTATAGTATGAAACTACAGCTGCAAAGCTGGCAAACAGGTGCAAGTTCTAGCTTGATGTATTAAGCCATACATGGTAATGCATTTCCAGCTGGCACATTGCCTGGGACTGGCAATGAGAAGGGCAAAAATATGCTCACCAGAAGGGCTGTGTCTTGCCATAACATTTCTGGATGCTCCATGTTGAAGGCCAGTGACAAAACCAGCGTGGCCATTCCTCTCACTAGATGCTTTGGTCTCTAGAGCATCCTTTTGTTCTACAGATAGGGCACTATGCCATGGGTTGGGACGCATATAAAAGGAGAGCACTGGTGAAGCATGTTTGCTTTGGCAGGTAAGTTTCAGGGTTACATTGTGACAGTTGGCCTATGAAGACTAGACTTTCGGTTCAGGTTCTCAGGAGATGTTCATTCAATTCCCACGCGTTCTGAGTGGGAGCACAGCATCAGCAGGGAGATTTCAAGAGGTGCCTAAGGACAAAGTGTTCTAAAGTGCCTTGAAGACCCCAGGTACCTGTTGCTCAAGGATATTTGTTTTACAACCTTGACGCAGACAAAGCCCACAGAGGGGACACTAGATGAGGCCCCTCTGTTATCTTCTTCTCCCAGGCTTGGTTATCTCCATGCTTGGCTCGGTCTGTGGCAGACTTGCCCCTGTTCTCCAGTGCCCCTAAGTTCTGTAAAGCAAGGGTCATTCTTGTCAACAAAAGAAAGGAATGGTTGTTGTCTCATCATCACTCTTCCTTCTGGAAGAGCCTCTGGCACTGCCATCCTCTGTTTGGCCAACAGACCACACTCCCCCTACTTCCTCCAGTGATGAGCAAGGTGACTCTGTGGTAGGAGCTGTATGGCTCCTCCGTAAAGTGCTGTGGACACTTTGCTACAATAGGAATAATAATTGCTAATAGAATAGAACATTAGCTATGAGGCGATGAAAAGGCTAACGGCATTTCTTTGGAGAGAAAAAAAAAATAAAGGAAAAAGCAAACAAAACTATTTTCCCCTTGGAAAAAAAAAAAAAAAGAGAAAAGAACATTGATTACTCTTAAAGGGACCCTCTCAACTTCCTTTTGAGGACTCCCATTGATCTCAGATCTGTTTTCCCTTGCAGGCAAAGAAAAGATAAGTATTCTCTTGACATTCTCCTTTCTTCAGCAGACTGGGCTAACAGGGAGATTTTTATTTCAAATATCCATGTAGCTATAATGTGCTCTGGACTCAGCTAATGTCCCTCTGCACAAATGTAGTAGCACTTTGAGCACTGGCCTTTATTTCTACCAAAATATGATCAGAAAATGGTGGTGATGGTCTCTTCTGCATGCAACAGAGCCACATGTACACTGAGCACAGGAATTAAATTGATTTGGGGAAATTAATTGAAATGGTGCCAACATCTTTGGGTTCTCGTAAGTCAAGAGTAAGAAGTACAGCAGCTAGGATCCAGATTGCCAATGAAACATAGGCTCAGACCACAGTATTCATAGATTCAGAGACATTTGTCAGAAGATAAACTACGGAAACATGATATACACACTTAAATATTTTGTTATATGACTCTTAAAAAACAATTGCTGGTAAAAAAGGATTTTCACTGCAAACAAAATTGCATGTTTTAGTCAGTCTTTCATTAGTTTAGCAAGCCCTGATTTCATCAAACAGGGGCTATAACCTCCAGCATTCCTTTAACAAAAGAGTCCCCCAGAAGCAGAGGGATTCTCCCACTGCTATTAAATAAATATACAGCAGTGATGACTGACTGATGATAAACACCTCTGTCAGAAAAAGAGAAAAAGTGTGAGAGCTTCACTCTTTCACACAAGGAAAGTGAGGAGAATTGTACCTGTCCTGAAGTTCTGCAGTGAGTGGAGTCAGGGTCCCTGGTGTCATGCTTGGACCCATCTGCTTCCTACCTTCCTTATTCCTCTCTTGTTATGTGTTTACTCTACACTTTGTGAAAAACTTACATTGATTCTTATGGAGACTTGTTTTTAAATGCACATACTGACAACAAGGGGCTCTTAACTTAAAACCAGTGCTTGGGGCAGGGCTAGTAGAGGACGACAGGCTGCTGTTAGCACTGGACTGAGACAGGAAAGCAGGAGATCGCTTTCCTGGGCACACAAGGGAGATGCCAGAGAGCCTTTTAGGAGAAATACTCACAAAGTAAAATCATGAAGAAATTCCAGTATTTCCCAACTCTCTCTGGATACAAGGAGTCACCTATGGAAGAACTACATGGCTGTGCATTTGTGCGCCATACCCACTGCAGGTATCAGAGTCCTTCAGCTGCCAAAGAAAAACACAAGCTTGATTCAGAGGTATTTGAGAGTGACTGTTGATCAAGACCATTTACTCTTCTTTAATTGCTAACAGCTCCCACCTGGCTCACTCCAGGCCCGGGTGAAACCCCACCTGGGTAAACCTTGCTGTTTAACCCTTGCAGCCTTACCTCTGGCCTTCTGCTCCAGCTCAGAGTCCTTCCATGACGGCACCCAGCACAGTCCAGACCCAGCTCTCCACGTCTCCTTCCCAGGCACACCAAAGCCTCCCACTCTACACTGCCCATTGGGGCCTGGAGGTGCAGCCAGTGTTCAGCTGGGGCCTGGGAGCAAACCCTCCAGTAGTGTCTTGGGGCTGTGAGGCAACCTCTTAAGAGAGGTGTCCATGAGGAGGCTGCATGCAGAACCAGAGCGATTTGGGCTAGAAAGTACTGCTGGAGGTTGCCTGGCCCAACCTCACGCAGCCCAGGACCGGGCGACCCAGAAGTCCTCCTAGGTGTTTCACAAGTGGAAATATATACATACATATATATCATTTCAATAGCTGCAGAATTCACTATTTATTTTGAATTTCTCACCCTCTTGTATAAATTCGCTTCAAACACGGCAGAGCTGGTATGCAGCACTTGATGAATTGTGTGCCCAGTTTTTGTTTAAGTCTGAGAGCAAAGTGATGGTACACACATATGTGTAATGTAGCACAAAGGCATGTTTACTGAAGCATATGACCGCGATGTGCCAGTTAAAAAGAAAAAAAAAAGAAGAAAAAAAAAACAAGCAACAAATCTGTTTCATCCCTAGCCACGCATTAGAAACCATAACTAGCTGCTATTTAGATCACGACCAGAGCAGCACTTCTGAGTAAATACAGATTTGCATTACAGCCTCCTTGTATGCCTCCGCAGCGGAGGATCGCTGGTGATTAAAACCTGAGTGCGTGCGTGCTGCTTGTGCCCGCGTGTGATGGGGTGTGCGTGTGAGCATGCTCCGAGCAGGCTGCACATGCTGTTTCCTAGCATTTCTTTCGAATGGTTTTAAATCATAGTTGCTGGGAAAGAGAGGTTTCAGAAGTGAGCGCTGAGAGGGAAGCCTTCCTCAATGCTCCCGTGTAAATATGTTACTTAAAAAAGAAAAAAGAAAAAAAAAAAAAAAAAGCCTTTCCATGCTAGCAGTGAAATGGCTACAAATGGGCTGCCATTAACTTTTGTTACCGGAGTAGGTGCCTGCAAAGGGCCAGGTGGTGTTTACGCAGATGAATGAGCATGTTACAATGTGTTCTTCCTTTTGGATAAAACATTAGCGTATCAGATGTGACAAATCAGATGTTCATCTTCCGCACTTCTGCATTATTTTACATTGAGAATTAGATAATGTGCTGGCTTAGCTTTTTACTTAGGCTTTTTTTTTTTATCCTTTCTTCTTCTAGAGAATAATTTTATACATAAACTTCTCCCCACACTCTGCATAATCATAGTCTCACCGTATGTCTAACCAGAGAGGTATTATGGTAATTGTGCATTTCCAGGTAGCGGATTTGCATTAGATGGAAGCATACATTGTTTAACACGCCGCATAATTATGGCGAAACAGAAATAATGGCCCTACATGTTCTTTTTTTTTTTTTAATTCAGTTTTCCTGCCGGAGCAGCTGATAGTTACTGTATCTCCAGCAGCAGCCGAAAGATAAATATTAGAATGTTGTACAACTGGAGCTATGCAAATAATTGAATCCTCACTTCAGTGGCTAAACTGGGAATATAACCTTTCATTTTGACTCGACAAGGGAAAAAAAAGGGGGGGGGGGAATCCGATTTTCACAGCAAAGGCAAATAAATAGGACCTCATGCTTATGACTTTTACTTTTATTTGCCTACATTTGGTGTCAGAACACCGATTTTAAATTCTAAAAATCAGAATTTTTTTAATTTAAAAACATCCAAAAACTCTTCTACTCTTTCATTTAGTCTACTTTGTCTAGCTGAAACCATCTGAAGAATTCAGTTTCTATCAGGAAGTGGCATTTTTGATGAGAAAATTATGTGCCTGCAATATTTCACCTTGCTGACTCAAATGCCTGGTATTAATTTCAGGTGCCTTTGAGAACTGGATAACGATTGTCCACCCGTTTTCATATTATCTCTTTACACTGGCAAACTGGGGCAGTTTCCACTTACAAAAGGCTGGATTTATTCAGCAAATGACATATTCATGGCCCATATGTCACGTATACTTTGCCATCGAGGAATTAATGTCTGCACAGTTACTTCAGGTTGACCCAAAGCCCTTTGCAGCCTAATTTCTTTCTTCCACCAGGAGCCAGCCTAACAGGACAACCATGGATCCACACTTCCTTGCATTGGAGAAGGAGCCCAGCAGCACTGGAGCTAAATCCAGGCACCTCTGAGGTGCAGGGCCAAACCCATCCCACTAGAACTCAGTCAGCAGGAATATTTTGGCCTTCATTTTTGTGGAACCAATATATTGGTGGTTAGCTGTATTGAAAATACAAATCATGAGTCCAAGGCAAAGTTCTCAGGGGCTCATGGGCCCCACAGTTGCACAAAGGTTTTGCTGCCTGTGGGAGGTGAGCACTGGTGGGATGCCATGGGGAGGATCATACAGCATGCCAACCTCATGGGCTCCTCCTGGGGAGCAGGACAGCCTTCCTCAGTGGGGTCTGAGAGGGCCTTTTCTTGCCCAGGGTCCAGATTAACCACACTGTGAGCAAATCACAGGGTTTGAAAAACTCTATCAGAGCAAGGTATTTCTTTTTTTCACTATTAAATAGATGCATTTATAGCTCTCTGAGCGTCACTTCACTTGAGTGACATCAACAGAATATACAACTGCTCCAGTTAAACGCACAGCTCATTTTTGTCTACATCTTGTAGGCAACATGTTCAAATGTATTCAAAATCAAGGCAGCAAGAGAATTTCTCATCATCAAAGACAGCAGCTTTAGTTCCTGTAATTGTGTTGTTTTGTCCAAGACTGAAAGGATAAAACAATGCTGCTCTGGGACAGCAGCCGCAGTACCTGTGTGGTCTCACTATCATATGTCATGCAGATGTCTCTGTGTGAGTGCTATGCAAGGCCCCATAAGGATATATCCTAAATTTACCTTCTGATTGCAGAAGAATAGCAGCATGCCTGCAGTGAGAATACACTCCCATCATCCTGCAGGCCGTGGGCTATTGGCTGGTCCCTGGTTTTGCCTTTCCAGACTCAGGAGCTGATGTCATTCATTCAGTGCATCTCTCCAGTTCGAAAGCGACCTACTGAGGGTTTCTTTCAGCATCTTGATGAAATTACAAAAACAAACAAAACAAAACAAAAACCCTCCGAATGTAACTGTTGCTAACATGGCAGCTTGCAAGATAAAATATTTCCACGAAGTAAAGCTGTGGGTACCATTGATGGGTTCTTTTCATCAGCAGCTGTGAGTTTCCTTCCAGGTGAAGGTGTCACTTCAGGTCTCCAGGCCACCCCATTCCTCCCAGCGGATGGAGCATGTAATGAGCCACACAGGGCTGCATGCTGTGGCAGTGCCCCTGGCCATGATGCCTGGCCTCTGAGAGGCTCTACACATGCCTGGAAAAGTGCTCAGGGCAGATTTCTTCCTTATCTCGGAAGGAGATTTTCACAGCCTCCGGACTCTGAAGAAAGAGAGTTATCCCTGCTCAGCTTCCAAGGACATTAATGGGGAAAGGCCAGGAGATCTACCTCTGGATGGATGTTGCTTCCACAGGCTTGGCCTGCCCAGCTGCATGTACGGCCACTGCCTTCTAACCCAGCACCCACACCTAGCTCAAATAAACCCAGTGGTCACACAAGAAATTCTTGCCTGGAGAAGACCCTTCCTCCAAAGGCTTCAGTACTCCACCACTAAAATTCCCATTGAGGAGGAAAGCAACCGTGTTCTGCAAAAGGTGCATCAGTACCAGTGATCATCTGTACAAACATTTCCCAAAACACTCCCCAGGACAAACATGTTCTCACCCCATAGCTCTCAAATAACAATTTTTTTCCGGCAGAACACCACCTAACCAATACAGTTTTTATTCACTGTTTGAGGAATCCTATCACAGAAGATTATTAGATTAACCAAAAGCGTATTTACTCTTTACAGAGGGTTGCCACAGTATTGGCAAGAATCTTTTTTTCTCTATTTCATGCAACCCAAGCCATGGCGTCAGCGTTGTTTTTTCAATTTAACTAAGGAAAATGCTAGCAGGGAAAACACAGCTAATGAAATACTCATAATTTCGTCTTCTTGTACATCATCCTGTTTGTTCTGTTTTTTAAAGAAAAGAAATCAAACAATAAGAGTCATCAATCCCTTTCCAAGACTTACTCAGACTTGGTTTAACACTGCAGGTCTCAGCATGTATAACTATGATTTCTGCTAACTGGTCTCAGCCTAGCATTTTCACACCTTTTTTGTACTAAATGCTTACAACTGGTCACTCTACTAGAAGCTGTCACCATGACACCTTTATTTAGAATCTTAACAACACAAAAGGCATTAGAAATGAATCTCAAAATAATCTTATTTTATTGTTTGCACGGCAATAAATTCCTGCAAAAGCATCCCATTATCATTTTATACAATTAAGTGCATAATGCCTAACTGTTAAGGTATCAGCCCAGCTGGGTACAGATGCAGTACACTGCCAGTCTGAGCAAATCTCGGCTGTCTTTTAATAATTATCCGAATAAAAGAAAAAATAATGAAGTGCTGTAGATTGATCATCCAAACTGGTAAAAAGCTGTTTGCAAAGGATAACTACAAGGGGAGTGAGACACCGGGCTTTGCTAATAAATAATTCTCAGAAATATCAGCTCTCAATTTACTACTTGTACACAATGGGCCAGTTGAAACTTGCACGGTGATCCAATTTGCCGCAGCTCTTGTTTTGAGTCTTTGTGAAGCTGCCGCATGAGCACAGTGGGAGCTGCTTGCACGTATCCCTGGAGTCAATCAGTGGGCCTTTGTTTCCCGCTGGTCAAAAATATCAGGTGGCTTTGAGAGTCTAATTATCAATGAAAAATTAAATTCAGTGCAGGAACATAGCCAGGAGTTGCCCCCTGCCTTCTGCCCTCATTCATGTGGTGTGAGTATCAGGATATTTCCTATAATTTAAAATGTATTCAAGCCAAACTGGGGGCTTCAGGGGTGGGAAAGACATAAACCCCAATGTGAAAACAGGAATCGAGACCCTCACTGGCCATTCAGCAAATTTGGCCTTCTGCTATGGGAAACACAGTCTTAATTGTGCCAAACGCCGTGCTGGGAGTGGCACCCAGCCGGATAGTTCTCATTAGGAGTTGCAGTGCCAGGTCTGTACCTACATTCTCCATGACTTGTAAGTTTAACCAGCCATTGCAACAGGCCCAGTTCTAGCAGCTATAGAGCAGGCAGAAATGGAGATATTTGCCAGGGCATGAGGACAAATACCCTCAGAAGAGGCACAGTCCGGAGAAACTGACAGCATGGGCCAGCAGCTCACCAATACACCTTGCTTGGGACACACTCATGTGGATTACAACAACCAGAAAAAACTGATATGAAGCAATCCCTAGCTGTGACTTCTGGAGATATTATCGCTCTCTACAACTACCTGAAAGGCCTCTTCTCCCAGGTAAGAGCAATAGGATGAGAGGAAATAGCATTAAGTTGTGCCAGGGGAGGTTCAGGTTGGATGTTAGAAAAAAATTCTTCTCAAAAAGAGTGCTAATGCATTGGAACAGGCTGCCCAGGGAAGTGGTCAAGTCACCATTCCTGGAAGTGTCCAAGAAACATGGGGTTTAGTAGGCTATGTTGGTGATAGGTAGGTGGGTGGACTTTCAGCACTTCGTAAGTCAATCAAGAACAACCAGTGGTTTAATACAGCAGATATCTTGTTTCTTTACCTGCCAGTCATTTTCTGGTGATCAGTATGCCTGATTTCTCACATGGGGTGAATCTGCTTCCCATCAAGATTACAGACTTTGAAGAGAAGGAGCACATGACGAAGGTGTGCAGGAGCTTATGGAAGGGAGCAGAGCTGCTCCTTCTTTCCCTAATTGCTCTCTTTGCTCCTGAGAATGCATATGAGATACAGTTGCCTTCCACTCTGAGTAAGTATGCATAACAGCAGCTGATCTTGCCAGGCCTTGTGTGTGTGAGACATGCAAGGAGCTGTCCCACAGTGTTGTCACCAACACACTGCCACACACCTAGGATAAGAGAATATAGAATAACCCAAGTAGGAAGAGACTCACAAAGATCATCGAGTCCAACTCCTGGCTCCGCATAAGACCTTACATCTGAGAGCATTATCCAAAGGCTTCCTGAACTCTGGCAGCTTGGTGCCATGCTCACCACCCTCTGGTGCAGAACCTTTCCTAACCCCCACCTGCCCCTCCTCTGACACAGCTCCATGCCATTCCCTCGGGCCCTGTCGCTGTCGCACAGAGCAGAGCTCAGCGCTGCCCCTCTGCTCCCTGTGAGGAGCTGCAGCCACCACAAGACCTCCCCTCAGCCTGCTCTGCTCTGAGCCAAGCAAAGAGAGGAACCTCTGCTGCTGTTCATACACCTTGCTCTCCAGACCCTTCCCCATCCTCATAGCCCTCGTTTGGATGCTCTGTAATATTTCTGTGTCCTTCTTATACTGTGGTGCCCAAATCTGTGCACGGTGCTCAAGGTGAGACCACACCAGTGCAGTGCTCCAGCCTCTCCGTTCTGTTATTGGTGGTGGACAGCAAGTTACACCCAAAAAACAGAGCATCTAGAGGCTTATCAGGAGGAATGAATGCTGGGACAGAAAGACCTGCAGGGCAGAAAGCAGAGCAAGGAAAAGAAACACCCTGTTAATGACAACAGTGATTCTTCCACCTGAGAGGAGGAGGTATATCTGCACTCCCACTGCACGAGCAAGTACGCTAAGCAAGTCCCGGTGAGCTGCCCTCAGAGCAGGGTTGTGGTGTCCCCTCTGAGTGAGGCACATGGAGGCTCAGAGCCCTTTGGAGCTTCTCAGGCAGCTATAGGCTGCACAGCAGAGAGGAGCAGCAAGCAGGAGGGAGCATTTGTGGCACCGGCTTCAGCTCTGGCTCCTGTCATGGTGGGGTCAGCCCCAGCTTGGCTGGATCCACACTCAGCTGTCCTTAACAGCAGGCAAAAAACTATTGGAAAAATGTTTTAAAGAAATGCGTATTCAGATTTTAGTCCTTTCTGACACAACAACGGGAACACCTCAAGATAGTTCTAAACGCTATCTAAGGTTGCATCATACATTTTATAACATAAATTATTAAATGACTTAATGGACAATGCATTAGAAGGAAAACAGGCAAATTACAGAATAATTTAACTGTTGCAAAGAAACAGAGCAACTTGCAGGACGTAAAACACTCTATTTTGACACAGAATGCCTGAAGCTAAAGCAATTAAGGCTGCAAAATATTGCCGGCTGACATGATGTGTATGTAAATTTGTCATTCATTGGCAAGGGTTTGTAACAATCACAAGCAATGCACACAATAAAACAACCGTGTGGTATGAAATGTTTTCTCCTTAGAGTGCTCTGAAAATGGTGGTTATGTATCATTTAAGTGTATCATTACTGTATGTATAGTAGTTGGTTGTGACAAAAGATGCCTCCTCAATACCCGTCGCTCAAAGTTAGCCCCTCCAAACCCTGTTTAGCATTATATGTGTGCAGGATCATGAAGAAAATTTTGTTTAATTCCTTCTAAGAGCACCATGAGCTTTTCACCAAAGACTCGAGTCCTACTGATTAAGCCCCTCTGGGATGGCTCATAAAAGCTCCCAAACTCACTGCTCTGCTGGGAAATCTAGCAAAGACAGATGCCAGAAAAATACCAATATTTCTGCCATGGAATCTGTTACTCTACGTTAAAATGAGACCAATAAAAGAGGCGCTTTGAGCTCTGACCAAAACCAAGCAGATCTGGCTATCGATTCCGGCACTGAGTGCCAACTGCCTGGCTGGAGGGCAAGGACAGGAGCATGGACACTTTTGTTCTTCCAGGGGATTTTGCTGGAGAGGCAAATTGAGCTGCCTCCACTCTTCAGACACAATTTAGGAAGTGGCTTTTCCTTAAGAAGAGAACAAGTCTGTGTTTTACATTTCTGCTCCCAGCCACATTTCAGAAAAATTATCCAAAAGAAAACAACAAGTTTTCATAGGAGCAAAACATATTTCCTCGGGACAAGACTTGACCACCACATCCACCATCTCTAAACATCCTATTCATGGCATATTAGGAGAAAAGCAGACTCCCCAGAGCCTCACATCTCGCGGGTAGTGAGAGCAAGGTGCTCACCCCCCCCCATCCCACTGCCCATGTTCACCTCCCCTGTGTGAGCCCCTATGACCATCACACCCTGCAGACAGCACAGAGAACGGCTCACGAATCTGCCCCCACCCCAGCACACCTACTAAGGACAGTGATGGCACAGCAGGGACCGAGTGTGCCTAAATTCCACTGCAGTGGCTGCAAACAGTGGCTAGAGCCATCAGATCTCACCAAAAGAAAAAAGAAAAAAAGCAGTGGTTTTATTGGTTGAATTCAACTTAAAAAAAAATAATAAATCTCCAGTGCGCCCTCACACTGGATGGAGATTTGACCTCTTCTGGGGTGGTGGAACTTTTCTGATTGCCGCAGCAGCATCAGTGCAGCTCCTGACAAAGGGCTCTGCAGCATCCCTCGATCCCATGTCTGTTTTTCACCTGACGTCCACACTCATTTTTTTTCAAGTCCCTCTCTCATAAGTTGGTGCCAAAGGGTAGGAGAAAAGGGTGTGAGAAGAGGGTGAATTTTAAACCGTCTCTCCATATAAATAGAACAGGTTATGCATGCCTCTCTGAAGTACGGTATTAATCCCAATTGTGCCATAAAATATATATGACTCACTTGAGCCTTGTTCTCTGGTGAATTATGAACTATTATATCACTCGTGGGATAAGTATTATGTCTCTTAAGAGACTATCACCTTTCCTCTATTTTATAACATAAAACTTCATTGAAACCTGCCGTGCCTGATCGAAGAGACTTCTCGTGATCCACATTAAACCTTCTCCTTCTGCAGCTCCCTTCGTTTAGCTGATGTTCACGTCAGGGTGAGTTCTTTCAGATGTAGAATAAGCATAAATTAGTATGTAAGAGAAGGAGTCGTTTAGCAGATTTTTTTCTTTAATAAATCTGGTGATATTTATATTTCATCACAGAGCAGGAAGATTTTTTTACACATTTAAAGATTTATTCCTCTAGTAAGTATCCAATTAATAGGGCTTTAGCATGCAGACAGGATTTGTATTTATGCTGAAGAAAATGTGTTCTCATTATACTTTTATTCTCATGTTAGATTTATTGTGGTTTCCATTATATTTTATTTTAGTAGCTCCTTTTTCTAATTCTTTATATTTACATGTCTCTTCCAACAAAAATAATAATACATAAATAATACCTGACAACGCTTTGCAGATTTTCTCTATTTGTATGCTTTAATTCTCCGAGCATCCTGGAATGGAAATGCTGTGAACAACAAAGGCAATCTCTATGTGATCTCTATTACATGAAAAATTATCATTTTCATTTCCTCTTCACTCTGCCAAGTTCTTTCCAAGTTCCAGCCTGCAGTGCATTAACGTAGGCAAGAAACAGCACCAAAGCCAAATGCTCCACCACCTTCTAACAGGAGTACTCACTGAGTACACCTACACCTTCAGACCCACTGCGATGAGCAGTGGCACAGGACAGACGCCTTCCTGCTGCATTGCAGCACACTGCTTCTTCCTCTTCCCTGTCACACGTATTTTTCCATAGGCCTTTTGGCCTGCGATAGCGCAGCACGTTGCTGCTGCTGTTACGCATACCGCTGCTGAGGAAGATGTTCACAAATGGAAGATTTGCTGTTCCTCACCCAGCCCACAGCTTTCTGCACCAGGAGAGGGGCCCAAACGGTCAGCAAGAGTGACCCTTCCAGTGGCCATCTGACACCCAAAATAAGAGAAGACCTATACAAGCAGGTGCCACCACTCACACCTCATGCTGAGGGCCATGCAGCCCCTTCCCAGGTCCACGCAGCGTGAGACAGCTCCCTGGTGCAACCTATCCCCATCTCCAGAAGCAACCCCAGGCCCAACCCTGAAGTCCTGGGCCCGGAGAAGCCAACCCAGCCACCCCACATCTGTCAGTGAGAGAGCTGAATCGGGCCAGGCACCGCTGCAGACGATGCTGCTTTCGTTTTTCAGTGTACCCTCTGCTGGAAAAAAAAAATGAGTTTGTGTTAGATATCACATCTAATTATTCCTGGTGGGCTGGCCCAGAGAAATGTCAACAGTGCATTGTAAGTGCTAATTGGGGTGTCCATGCTCCACAGTAGATTTGGGATACAACACCCAAGCCTGGAGAGGTTAAGCATGTTTTAGAATACTGTACTGTAATGAGCTTAGTCTCCATGGAAGAGGCACAGCGCTGAGTGTCACACTGCACTGCTCTGCTCCGGCTGCAAGAGGCTGCAGGAGGCTGCACTGTTTTAATACAGGGATGAAGACAGTACCTGAACTCAGTACCCGAACTCAGTACCCAGCCTGTTTACTGGTGGCAAGTCCCCCCATGGGCTGCTTCCTCAGCTTTCCTTTCCCAAATTGCCAGGACACCACTTGAAACAAACCCATGCACATCTCAGAGACCTTTACCTCACCCAGAGGAGAAAGAGGACCCTGTGACGGGATGTTAATATGTAGCAGCGGGGCTCCCTTCCATAACTCTGTACTCACTCAGCACTGAGGCACAAGCACCAGAATGAAAGCTGATGAACTGTAAGGTCAAAGACTGGTCTCAGACATGTTCCCTGCTCCACACAGTACTGCCTTCGTTAAGTCCCGTGTGCTAACACAGACCAGTCAGGCAGTTATTCCCCAGCTTTCTTGTTCTTCCCGACTTCTGGTGAGGAGGTAACAGTGCCAACCCCCATGGCAAACACAGGGCACAGCCTCGCTGAGAGCTCCAGGGAGGGGCTGCACCTGTTGTGGGGAAAGGTGCCGGGGGAGGCCCTGGGGCAGAGGCCCCATCCAAGAGCTCTGGAGCTGTGTGCTGCTGAGAAGGCATTCGAGAAGCTACACCTCTGCCACATGTGTCAAACAGGGAGATGAACTGCTCGGTGAGAGGAAGGCAGCTCGCTAAGCCCAGGTGCAGGGCCAGTGTTTGTCAGACCGTCCTCAGCAGTGCCTGGGTTCAGTCAGCTGGGGAATCCTCTTTTTTAGGACAGCACCCAGAGGGAGCAGCTCCATTTCCTTTTCCTCACTACATATTCACAGAGAATGGTGCAGCTGTACAACGGAATCATAAATTCTGCTAATAGCTGTTCTGCCCTGGCCACGTGTGACACTGCTGACAAGATGTCTGCAAAGGTACCTGCACAGCGCTGCACAGAAGAGCAGGTGCAGATATTTTGCTCCATCCTCCTGGAATAAAAGCACCATGTGGGCAGCTCCGCTCGGTGCACAACGAAGAACGAGACGTTGAGCTGGAGAGGAGCCCACTGCAATTCATATGGGGTCGTAGCAGTGTGCTACAACTTACCACATGCTGGCAGCAGGGTCTAGGAGAGGGATACATGTTGAGCAGCTCAACACCTATCTAGAAAGTGTGTGTCTGCAGCCTGGATGGAGAGAGCTGTCTGATAGTTTACATAGAGCACATACATGCCGCACTGCCACTCAGCAATACCCGTTTCTTATGTACTGCAGAAAGTGAGGTAAAGAAAGCATCTTCCTCTCTGTCCAGATCCTGTCTTGTATTTTTGTTTGCGTTCTGATACAGCAAAAAAATCAGGGAGGGGAGAAGGGAAGGAAGGGAGCAAAAAGCTAAATAAATATTTAATGTCTCAGCACCTGTCATAGAGTTTCCGCTCACAACCACTATCGATTTCCTGGTAGTTCTCCTCCCCTACCCAACTTCATTAAAGAGTAAAAGTAAAGTAGTAAGTCATTTCACACTCTGTCTGACCATTATACAATAATAGCAAGATTTCATGCAAGGGTACAACATTATGCCCATCTGCAATCACAGTCTCTTTGCAAAAATCTCAATTCACACTTCACATGCAGCTAACCTTGTTACCATCCCCTTCCTAAATCCATCAGTCTTGCAGCTGCACGTCTTCACAGCCCAACATCTTAAAATTCATCACTTTGACACCCTCACATCCCTACAGGTCAAGCTAAAGGAGCCAACCAAGAATAATTAAGGGGTACCCCAGATGTTTGGTTACTTCTACCAGCCTTTCCTGGAATGGGTGTATGTTTCTCTTTGTATGCCAGTGATCCGTGTAAGGTCCTTGTTTTAAGGGACAAGACCTCAAACAAATTTCAGACTTCTCCCCACATCATCTTTTTCTTTTTCTTTCTTCTTTTTTTTTTTTTTTTTTTTTTTTAAGTATAGCTCTTTATAGCTGAAATTTGAACAAGAGGCGTGATAATGAGTAGGTTGAGGGAAGGAAAGGTGTTATCTCATTAAGGTAATTACTAAGACAGCCACACCGTTGCCACGGTTTGAAAATGTGGCAATTAAAGCGCTCTACATGGGCTCTCAGAGACGGGGGAACGCGGCGGCCTCGGACGAGTGCCGGGAGGGGAGGAACGTGGGTGCGGGACGGGAACGGGGCCGCAGCCCGGGGGTGGGGGGCGGCGCGGGGCTCCGTGTCGGGGCCGGGGGGGCGGCACGGCGAGCCCAGCCCCAGCGGCTCGGGTCGCCTCGTCCGGGTTCCTTTGAAATCCGTTAATTTTGAGGAGCGGCGTTTGTGTGCTTCCATTAATAGAAACGGCTCGTGGAAAATAGGGCATATGAATATGGAAACGGGGTTTTGATGTGATGGGCGCCCTGCCGGCCCTGCGCTCCGCCTGGGAATGCGCCCGCTCCAGCTGCCCGACGGCCCAGGACGGCCTCGGGAAAGAGCGAAGTTCAGCGGCACCTCCGGGGAACGGGTCAGCGGGGAGAGGCGCCCTGGGGGCCGCCGATCCCATCCACCCACTCTTCGCCGTTCCCGGGGGTGTCGGGCTCTATCGGCTGCCCCCCGCCAGGCCCCTCCGGGGACATTTCGATGCCTTCCCCGGAGCGGAGCCGGCGGCTGCTCCCACGGGGCGGAACGGTTTGTGCTATGCTCCCGTACCTGAAAATGGAACTCCGAGTTCCAGTGACCGCAGGGAAGGGACCCGCTCGGGGTCTTCGACGGGAGAGGGGGCTCTGCAGCGGGACGGAATGAAGGGGGAAAGCCGCGTAATTCCAACCTGCAACGGGTACTCGTCTCTCGACCCCGTTACCCGCGGGCTGGGGCTGTTTCTGACATTTCGAAGGGCTCTGCCCCTTCCCCGGGTGAATCCGGCCCGGCTGCACACCCACCCTACGCTGAGTTACCCGAGCGGGCTGCAGCGGGATGTAAGGCGACTCACGGTGTGCCGCCGCATGGGAGCGTCGCCTGAGTTTGGAGGAAGATAAACTCTGCAAAGGGAGAAAACAGCAAATGTTAAAACCCTCCCGCACGCGAACCGGAGCTGCGGGCAGCGCCGGGCTCTGGCGGCGGGAGCGCAAATCGCTCTCCGCGGGTAGCGCCGGGAGAGCGGCTCCGGTCCGACCCGGTGTAGCAGCGTGACCGGGAGGCACCTCACGGCGGCATGGCACCGCTCGGCCCGGCCGCGTCCCCACCGACTCACCTCCCGCTCTGGCGACGGCGGAGCTGAGCTCCGCAGTCAGGAGTTACCCTGACCCCGTTGCCGCAGGAACAAACCAACGGGACACGGAGCGCGGCCAGGGCGTCCCGCGTCCCAGCGCGCCGGTGTCACTCCGGAGCGACGCGGGCAAGAGCGGAGCGGCCGCGTCCCGCTTTCCTTCCCCGCCGGTAGCAACGGGGAAACGCGGGAGCGGCGGGGACGGAGCCGTAGGGCAGCCCCGGCCTCGGGACGAGTCTCGGCCTCTTCCGTCTTCATCTCGGCCTCCTATACCTTCCGCACGGCCTGCTGCCCGGCGCCGGGGAACGAGGCCACGAGGTTCTCTCGCACGGGTGGTGCCGCGCCGTTCCGAGCCCCCGGAGCTGTCCGCGGTGCTGAGGACGGGCGCAGAGATGCCGCGGTACCACCGCGCGGCCCGCGGCCGTCCCGGCCCCCAGCGGAGCGGCGAGTGCCGGGGGAGCAGCAGCCGCCCCCAGGAAGCCCGCGGCCTGCCGGGTCCCCTCGGACCACACCGCTCCTCCCCAGCGTCCCGTTTCGTTTCCGCGCTCAGCGGACCCGCGTCGAGGGCTCTCCGTTCCGGAGGTTCAGCGCTGAGAGCCCCTCTGCCCGGCGGCGGACGGCTTGGTTCGTTCGCATCCGCAGCCGGCCCGGGGGATGGCTCCGGCCCGGAAGGCGTTCGCGTTTCCCTTCCAGCCCCGCTTCCCAAAATGCCGAAAGGGGAGATAAAAGGCAGCGAATGGGGCCTCAGCCCTCCTCCGTACCCTCGAGACGGGCTGGGAGAATACCGCAGGAAGACCCCCACCTGTCCCCCAGCCCTTTCCCGCCGGGAGCCCCTCGGCCGCCACCCGGGACACGTTCGCTCAGCTATTTACCACGAACTTTTTTCCCTTATTCTCACTACTTTTTAGCGACTTGGCGCCGCCAAAACCGAACCCCATCGAGAAGAACAACGAAGCCGGGACCGCTTTCCCGTCAGGGTCGCCTCCCATCGGAAGAAGGAGGCCGGGATGCGTTGTTCGGAGGCGGCCGAGGGCCCTGACCGAGCCCCGTGTCGCGCCCCGCCCCGGCCGCGTTCCCCCGCTTCCGCCGGGGCCGCATCGGGACTGCGGGGAAGTGCCGACGGCCGCCGCCCGGCGCGGAGCGGAGCGGGGGGGCGTTCCCGGGCCGCTCCCCTTTGTTAGATCAAGGCAGGGGTCAATATGGTTTAACGCGAAGTTATTAGCAGAGAGATCGGCAAG
The DNA here is from genome assembly GCF_016699485.2 of Gallus gallus. Classification (NCBI taxonomy): domain Eukaryota; kingdom Metazoa; phylum Chordata; class Aves; order Galliformes; family Phasianidae; genus Gallus; species Gallus gallus. The sequence continues at coordinate 14,450,571 of NC_052539.1, read as the reverse complement.
CCGCTCGCTAATTAGCAAAGCCCAAATAAACGTGCCCGGAGGCTTCTCCGTCTCTTCTTTCGTTTTTTGTTTTTTGGTTTTTTTTTTCCTCTCTCCCCTTCTTGTGTCTCTTCGAGAAAAAGAGAATGGGAACACGAGAGGGAAAAAAAAAAAGAAGAAAAAAAGCAAGAAAGAAAGGAAGAAAGAAAGAAAGAAAGAAAGAAAGAAAGAAAGAAAGAAAGAAAGAAAGCAAGCAAAGCCAAACCCTCTGAGGAGAAGATAGCATTGGGCTTTATGAATGTTTTATGGGTAATTGCTGTATAACTTTCTAATTTCGCGGGGGGTGCCGACCTCCGAAGGCTACGGCCGGAGCCGCCCCGGGACCCGGCGGAGGGCAGCGACTCCGGCCCGAGGCCCTCTCCTCCCACCTCCAATCCCCACGGGGCCGGGCGGCACCGGGCCGGGAAGCGGCCGCCGTGGGGCGGCGACGGCGGCGGTGCTGGGGGGGCTCCGTGCCCGAATCCCTTCGGTACTCACCCCCGCGCGGCGCTCGCTGCCCGGCCCGGCCCCGCTGTCCCGACCCGCCCCGCCGCCCGGCCCAGGCGCTTCAGATAACGGCGAGGGCCCGCACGTGCAGCGCGGCGGTTTTTAGGGTTTTGCGTTGGTTTTCTTTTTCCCTTCAAAATACACAGGAAAAATAATCGCCGGTTATGAAACAACGAAAATATCAATCATACTAATTCTAAAAAAGAGTGGCGCTTGCATTTCCGGCTCAGGACTCCTTGCATTCTCGGCACGGGGAAAATTAGCTGCCTTGAGTTTCCACGTTTGTTAAAAAAAGATAAAGTTTATTTCTTTTTTTTTTTTCCTTTTTTTTTTCCCTGTAATTTTTCAGTCACCAAAAAATCTATATTTCGTCATCTAAGCATTTATTTTACTGAATCCAAAAAGACATGAAAAGGGACGGGGAGAACCACGTTCGTTCGTTTTAAACTAACGTAGAGAAGTGAATTTTTCTTTCCTTTTTTTTTTTTTTTTTTTTTTTTTTTGGACGACATATAATAAATATGATATAGCACTCAGCACTCGGTCTGTACAACTGTCCGCACTGGGGAGCATGCCGCTTTCCGAGAAGAAAAAAAAAAAAAAAAAAAGAAAAAAAAGAAAAAAAAAAAAAAGGTCATGAGAAAAATCAGTGCAAAGATCTCCGTTCGCCGGCGCTCTCTCCGACGGGCGGGGGCGGCCCTCGGCCCTCCGCGCGGCTACGGCCGCTCCCTCCGCCCCCCGCCCGCTGCCCGCGCTCCGAGTCCCGGCGGCGGGGGCTCTGCCCCCCGCGTGCGCTCGTTCCACTTACGGGCTGCGCTCCGCGGCCGCGCGGTTCGAGAGTCCTCGCTCTGAGCGCTCGCCGCTCCGCCGGCGGCTGCCCGGAGCCCCCGGGCTTCCCCTCGCTGCCTTCTCCTCGGTGCTGGGGCTCGGTCGGGGACGGGGAGGGGAAGGGCTGGTGGGGAGCGCGGCGCCGTCTCACCGCGGGTGCGGGGTGCCCGGCATGGGGCTGCCCAGCGGGTTGAGAGCCGGCTGCCCGCCGGGCCCCAGCCCGTGGATGAGCACCCGCGGCACCAGCGGCCGCTGGAGCTGGGGGTGCGGCGCGGGGGGAGTCCGGTACATGCTGCTGTACATGGCCGCGGCCGCCGCGGCCGCCGTGGTGCTGTCCATGCTGCCCAGCAGGCTGGGGTGGTAGAAATAGGGCGAGGGGAACATCCTCTGCAGGGCCGAGTAGTTGCCGGCCTCGGCCAGCAGCTCCAGTCCCACCGCCGTCTGCCGCTTCCACTTGGTCCTGGAGGGGGAGCAAAGGGGAGGCTGCGGGCGGGGGTCGCGGGGGGCACGGCCGGGCCCTTCCCTCCCCCGAGCCCCGCACGGCCCCGCACGCGGACACACGCACACGCGCGGCGGACAAATTAATAAACATGGCGGCCCGGCGCGGTGACATTAATGTTTTCCGACAGAATTAGGGTGGCCGCAACCGTACGTAATGAGACAGAAAATTACGGCGGCGGCGACAACCGCACGGAGCCCCCCCCTCGATCCCCCCCCCCCCCCCTCCTTCCAGCGCCGGGCCCGCGACCGTCCCGTCGGGGCCGCTTACCTGCGGTTCTGGTACCACGTCTTCACCTGCGTGTCGGTGAGGTTGAGCGCGGCGGCCAGGTCCATGCGGTCCTGCACGCTCAGGTACTTCTGGCGCTCGAAGCTGCGCTCCAGCTGGTTCAGCTGGTGGTCCGAGAAGGCGGTGCGCGCTTTGCGCGGCTTCTTGGCCCGCACCGGCGGGCTGTCCCGGCTGCTCGAAATCTCCCGGTCGCCCTCCTCCTTTGTGCCTGCAGCGAACCGAGGCGCGGTGAGGGGCGGCGGAACCCGACTCCGGCCCCGGCCCCGCGCCCGGCCCGGGCTCCCCGGGAACGCGCTCCGTGTGCCACCCGCGGGGCTTTCGTTGTTCTCTCGCCCTCTCCCCCGCCCGCCACGCCGGGACATCGATCCCTCAGCCCGAACGCTGTCCGGGGCCGCAGCGCTCCTTGATCCTCCCCGCAGGACGAACCATAATCTCCCTAATTGCCCCACTGGGGAGCGCGGGGCGCGCAGACAGCCGGGCCGCGCCGTGCAGCTGCTCGGGGCGCTCGGCTCTAGCGCGGCAATAGCGAAACGGGCGGCACACGCTGCTCCCGAGCCCGGCAAAACGCGGCAGCGGGGCGAAAGGAGAACAACGTGGGCCGGCCCCGGCGGTTCTCAGCGCTCTCCGTGCCCGGGCGCAGCCCCTCCGTACTCCTTCCCCGCGCAGTCGCCGCGCTCGGGCGCAGAGCGGGGCTTTCCCGGGAGCACCGAATGAGCCCTCAGAAACTTAAATAAAATGAAATAAGGAGCGGGGGAATGGACCTTCCGTCCCGAAGCGCAGGGAAACAATTGGCGCTGCGAGGAAAGCACAAAGCCCCTGACTCCCACTGCCCATCGCTCCGTTTGCACGGGCGTTTAATTAAAAGTTGTTTCGTTTATTTGGTGCCGATCGGGGGGGAGCGCTTCATCGTTTCGGTTCATTTGTTATTTTTTCCTTCCTTTCGTTTATTTCGAACGAACCAAAGCCGTTCTACGCGCCGTTCCTCGAAAGCCGGGCACTGGTTTGTGCTCATCTGCGTTACAAATACACGCATTTCGGCTCCAAACGCGACCCCACCGCTCGGCCTATCTGCATTTAAAACTAACAAGTTGAACTAGACATAAAAATAAATAAAAATGCGTTCGTAGAAAGAGGAGGACGGGCCCTGGGGGAGCGGCACCGGGCTCCTTCCGATCGCGGCGGATGGCACCGAGCAGCGCAGCGCACAGCCCCGCCGCGTTCCGCCGCGCACAGCCCCGCACTCACCGCACCGCCCGCACTCACCGTGGCATTTGATGTCGCCCTGCGGGTCCTCGCGTTTGTCGAGCTTGGCCTTGTCCTCCTGCTCCAGCTTCGGCCGGAAGCTCTCCGGGGCCGCGCCGCCCTCCTGCTTAGGGGTGTGATGGGGCGAGGGAACGCTGGTGCTGTAAGGCGCGCACGCCGCCAGCGGTTTGCCGTCGCCCAAAATGTCCTTAATTAAAAACGAGGAGGTGGCAGTCCGGGGGCCGGCGCCGGCCGAGCCCAGCTGGGGCGGCGGCGGCTGCGGGGGCGACGGCTGCAGGCCGGGCGGCGGCGGGTGCGGGCCGAGGTGCAGGCGGTGCGGCGGCGGAGGGAGGCTCTCGGCGGCCGCCAGGCGCGGCTCGGGGTGCTCCATGCTCACCGACACCGGCGACGACGGCGCCGTCCCCACGGTGTCGATCTCGGAGCAGGGGGACGGCGTGGCCTGGCTCCGGAAATCCGCGGGCCGGCCGTCGCCGTGCGGCCGAAAGTCTCCGTTCATCACGCCGGGGCTGCCGGAGCCGCCGCCCGCCAGGATCGTGTCTATCCCGAAGCTGGAGCCGCTCGGCCCCTCCATGGCGGCCCGCTAGCGGCGCGCCCGCATCCCGGGGGGCCCCGCGCCGGGGGGGGGGGGGGGGGAGGGTGCTGCCCCGAGCTCCGCGCACCTGCGGCGCCGGCGGCGGACGGGGGGCACTTAGCGCGGGGCCCCCTCCGGGCGCCGCATCGCCGCCGGGCCGGGCAGGGCCGGGCCGAACCGCCGAAGTTTGCGGGAAGTTGCGCGGCGGGAGAGGTGCGGGCGCGGCGGAGCGGGGCGGACTCCGGCCACTGCGGCGCGCCCGCCCGTGCCGGCCGGCTCCTCTCGGCGGCGGCGACTCCCCCCGTGACGTCACGGCCGCCGCCGCCGCGACCCCCGCGGGTTATTATAAACCCGGGCTTTTTCCGCCGCCGCCGCCCGCCCCCATTGGCGGCCCGCGGAGCGGGGGCTGACGCCGCGCGGAAGGCAGCCAATGAGCGGCGGCGGCGGCCGCCGGCGGCCCCGGCCCCGCCGCCCCCCTCCTCCCCGCGCTCGGCCCCGGCGTCGCAGCGCCGCCCCGTCGGGGTCCGGGCACCGGCGGGAGCGGAGGAGGGAGGAAGGAAGGGGAAAGGTGCGCGGAGGGAACGGCGGAGCGTGAGGGGAGCGGCCCCGCCGAGATTCGAAGGCCGGGGAGTGCGGGAGCGCGCTCTGCGTGTGCCGTCGGAGCCGCGCCGAAGGCAGGAGCGGGCCGAGCCCCGGGGAGCAGCGGCAGCCCGCGTTGGCGGCGGCGGGACGCTCCCTGGTTGGATGTCAGAGTAATGGGAACTGCCAGTGACAAGGCGTCGTATTAATCCTGATTAAGTTCCGTGTCAACCTAATTAGCAGAGTAATTATAAGGTGGTAATGAATGATTCAGAGTTCTCCGAGATACGTTTTACTCCGAATTGACATTTCTGGGCCCCTGCTGACACTCCCGTGCCCGTGGTCCCGTCCTGTCCAAGCAGCGGGACCTGTCCGGCCCCAGCCCGTCAGCCGTGGCCCTGACGTCCCCGAGGAGCGCGGAACGGGGCCGGGCCGAGCCGAGCGTGCCGAGGGCTAGACGGCCGCGGAGACACGGTTGGCTCCAGGGAGAACGTTCGGGCGCTGACGCTCTCCCGGCCGCCACGGCTGCCCACCGACGGCAGCCCCGGGGCACAGGAGGACAGCGCGGATGCGGGGCCTTTCGCTCTCCCGCCTCGTCCTGCCGGCTCCGCACCGGTAATGCCCTCCCTGCCCTCGGCGCTACCCGGTGACCCCCGCAGAGCTCCGGTCTCACACCTGCTGCGCGCCACGGCGGTTCGCGGCCTGGCTCCCGCTCTTCTTAAGAAATTATCCGACGGTAGGAAACGCCTCGCCAGCAGCTCGCCCTCGAGGCCGTTCCCCGCCGCCGCTCGCGGCTCTCGAGCAGCCCCCGCTTCTCCCCGACGGCCCCGGGGCGATACCGCCAGTCCTGCGCCCGGCGCGGAGGGCCCGGCGGGGCTGCAGGGCCGCCCGTGTCCGCTGGGCGGCGGCAGCGGCCTCCCCCGCGGTCCCCATCGGTTGCCCGGCGCGGTCGGGGCCGGGGGCAGCGCTGGGGTCGCGACTCGGCGGGTCTGCCCCGAGGGCCGGGGAACGAATGAAGAAAAAAAAAAAAAAAAAAAAGGGACGGGAAAAAAAAAATGGGGGGGACGGGGGAGCGGGAAATGGAGACTGAAACGAAAGATCAGAAGAAAGGAAGAAAAATATTTTGAAATTGCAAATGCACGGGCAGGTTCCTGCAGAAGAAAGGCAGCCTGCAGCGGCCGTATTTATCCCGCTGTCCTGGTTTGCAATTTACCAAAAGTATGTCCTAATTATCCCCGGGGGAATGCGGGATCCGAGGTAATATGTTACACTAACATAATCCTGTAACTCACAATGCACTTCCCGTCCCGGCATCGGGATTTAGGGCTTAAAGTCATGTTCCCAAAGAGGGAACACCTTTCATTTCCCTCCTCTTATTTTTTAATCCTCAACTCCATTGTGCGCCAATATTCTCGGGGAACGGGCGGCGAGGCCCCGCGCTGGCTTTGGGCTCCGGGGGGCCCCGCTCCGCCCGGCTGTAGTGCGGAGGGGCAGCGGAGTTCGGCCCGCACTTGTTGAGGCCCGGGGCGGCCGCGGGACGGCTGTTGTGCCCCCTCGTTCCCCTCTCGTCCCACCCGTCCGGCTGCGGACAAAGGCGAGGAGGGCTCCCCACCCCCCCGCTAATAAATCAGCGATATCCGAATCAAAGCGATGAGCGAAGGTGCCACTCAGAGGAGTCGGACGGGGCCCCGCTCGTTAATTAGCAGCAGCTAATTAGAGCGGCACTTTGAGCGTTAATCAATGGCCCTACGGATGTTGGGCTCAGTGAGTGGCTGTCGTGTGCCGGCTGGGGTGCTGCAGCGGGCGACCCGGCCCCGACGGCCTTCGGACAGCGCTGCGCAACCCGACGAGGAGAGGAGGGAGGAGAGCCGGGGCCCCTCTCCCCGCTGGGAGCTGCCCCAGCCCCGGGGGGCTCTCCCCACCCCCGTCGGACCGCCGTCGCGTTGACTCGGTGACAGATCCGCAGCGCCGGGGGAGGGGGCCGGGGGGACAGAGCCCGTTGTACTGTGAAATTTAACAGTCTGAACATCCCTTTATTAAAAGCTGCTGCTTGACATTTACACTGTGCCAACAGACTCGCCGTCTAATCCAGGCGAAAATATATTGTACCTCGGAGTAATTGGGGCCGTTGCGAGAGGCGCTACAGAACGTTTCCGAGTGCGAACAAAACGGCGCGGGCAGCGCGGAGCGGCGCGGAGCTGCGCGGCCCTCCCGTCCCGTCCCGTCGCGTCCCGTCCCACCCCGCCGAGCCCGGGCGGCTCAGCGCTGCCTCCCTCCTGAAAGGGAGGAAAAAAAGCCAAAAAGGCAAAGAAAGTTCACTTTCTGCTCCAAGAAATTCATCTCAGTGTTTTGCACCACGGCTTTTCTTTTGTCAGCTGCTTCCCCGATGCGGCGGAGGACACGAGCACGGACGCTCGGGGAGCAGCGAGCACATGGAGCGCCGCTCGCCGTGTCCGAGCCGGGCCTGACAAGGTTGTTAGAGCAGCCGGGGAGGTCTCTACAACCACGTAATTACCAAAGCTGTCACTCAGGCGGGACGGGACCGGCCGCGGCCGTGGCTGCGAGGAGCATTCCACTACTGGGCTCCCTCCGTGATGGATCTGTGCTGATGGCATTGCAAAATAATTATAGTGAATTTTCTGATGTGTGATTTTATACCAAGTTCATGCTTCAGAAAGGTAATCGGAAGGATGAGAAGGGTCAGTGCCATTTCGGATTACCTG